>NC_041399.2:90592591-90787591 GCF_900747795.2 Erpetoichthys calabaricus | reverse complement strand
CCGCCATGTGCCGTCTTTCAGTTGCGAGAAGCAGATCATAGAATGGTTGAAACTGTTGCCCCTAACGTTGCGCTACGGCGTGTGGTTCGTTTATACCTCGTGTCTTCTCATTAAACTTTTGTCTCGCGAATATGTTATTGCAATCCGCAGCGGGAGCGTTTCTATAAACTTAATTTAAACTTACGTTTTACACCGTGCTTTGTTTCCCTTATAAACATGCTTGTATGCTTCACTCGTTGGCTTCTTATTGTTTCGCTCCCTTCTCAATTGTTTAATGAATTTTTTGTTCTTCGCTGTTTGCGGCTCTTCCTTCATTTCTCCCTACTGAGTTCTTTTATCTCGCGAATATGTTATTGCAATCCGCAACGGGAGCGTTTCAATAAACTTAATTTAAACTTACATTTTACACCGTGCTTTGTTTCCCTTATGAAGATGCGTGTATGCTTCACTCGCTCCCTTCTCAATTGTTTAATTAATTTTTTGTTCTTCGCTGTTTGCGGCTCTTCCTTCATTTCTCCTTACTCAGTTCACAGTCTTTTCACGTGATTACGTGGGAGGCGTGATGACGTGACACTCAACTCCGCCTCCCACGGCAATCAAGCTGCCGTCCATTACAGTATATTGTCAAAAATGAGGTTCCAGTTATGACCATTACGCGTTGAATTTCAAAATGAAACCTGCCTAACTTTTGTAAGTAAGCTGTAAGGAATCAGCCTGCCAAATTTTAGCCTTCCACCTACACGGGAAGTTGGACAATTAGTGATGAGTGAGTCAGTCAGTCAGTGAGTCAGTGAGTCAGTGAGGGCTTTGCCTTTTATTAATTAGATATAGATATATATATTTTCTTAGCATCAGCTGGGTTGCATAATAATATATTTTCCATCCACCCAAATGCACACAGATAGTAATCATCAAGGCATTTTAGATTTGTTTATCTAAGTACAAAAATAGGACAAAAGGTCCTCAGTCCAAGGTTCTTTGTTCAACTATTATTTTATTATTCCACACTTCTCAGCACAATTTTGAATTTCTTATTGCTCCACAAATGTATTGTGAGATCAACACATTTTTAGCAATCAATCAACATGGAGCACACCAGCATAGAAGTTAAATAGATGTTTCTGATGACTTTGCATTGTTCAGAGTTCCCATTTTCTTTGTTTTTTGAGGTTGCCTTTGCTCTTCTGTCTTTTTTCTTATAGGTTTGATTCAGCTCTTCTCTGACTGTAGGCAGTGTATGCATGTACCTATGGTTGAGCACTCATTGGCTTTTGAGTAGGAGCCCACTTTTTCAACTGTTTGATTTGCATAATTTTTGGCTAATTGTAGAGCACTATGACTGAGTTACAGGGAATGTCACACTACACAACTGGTAGTCACGGGTGTGTGCTGCAACTGTACAATACATGCTAAGATTATGTAAATGAAGGCTACGACTGAAAATTACTGCAAAAGTTGGCTGTGGGACATATAAGGAACATTTTAACTCCCTGTATTCTAATAAAGCATTAAAAAATACACCACAACTCCACATTTTTGAAGTGTCATGGGAATTTGTTCACATTAAAAAGGCATGGTAAAGCAGTTTGTTACATTTCTTTTAATAGGAAAAATAGAGAAAATGTGAGTAATAGATTCAAAATCTTTACACATTTATGAATGCTACTAATAATTTAGTAATTTTCTGATACTTTGTCTTCTTTGTTATACTTTTATACTATAGCCATGCTTGATGTGTAAAGCTCCTTTTGTTATTTTGTTGGTACTGTATATACTCTGCTTTGCAGATTCAAAATGTAGGTGTATTTAATTTATTTACAGCCCCCTTTATTATTTCTAATTTAAAATATGTTGGGCAATCTTCCAAACTACTCTCAGTATCTGTTAGTGCATTTGCTGTGTTATTATAGTGCTGTTCAGTTTGTTTATTTGGTTCCGTTGTAACACTGACAGCGCTGTAAAGTGCCTAGTGATGGCGCATGCTGTTAATGGCATTATATAAAATAAAGACTAATAGCAGTGAAATGTATTTCTGTAGCATAACACGTCAACTTTTATTATAACAGATGCTTGAAGTGAAAGAAGAGTGGGCTTTTTAAATGTAGTATAAGATAATTAAATTATTTTTTATTTACAATCTCCACTCCTACTACTTTTAATCTTTTGTTCAGTCACTGCATAAGCATTTACTGGAACTCAGATACCCAATTATCAGTACTGAAATGAATATGCAATACATTTGGATGAATTCAGATATGGTTATATCAGATAATCAACAGACCCCCTTTCAAAATACAGAACCCACTGCTTTCATTTATTACTATTTTAAGAGTGCCCCTCTGATTTATAATTTTAAAATTATTTTATTTCTAAATTTATTCTCTTCTAATAGTACATTATGGTTTTAGCAATACTTAAATCTTTTATGTTGCTTTAGAACAACAAAAATAAAGAAAAAAATTTTTACCTTAAGAATTAGAATATAACATATAAAGGATTCGATACCAAATGATCATATATTGAGAGCTCATTAAAAGCTTATTTCAATTAGTTTTTTCAGGGAATTTCTGCATGTGGAGAGAGGGCTTTTTTAATAGAAAAATCTGAATACCGTATATACTCGTATATAAGTCGGGTTTTGAAACCTGAAAAATCGATCATAAAATCAGACCCCGACTTATACACCTGTTCAAAAATACGACACTGAAATTTTTTGCTTCCTCCAATCTCGCACCAGTTTTTCAGGCACATCGAATTTTATTGCAGCATCGCAGTTACCAATTTCTTTCACCACTTAATTTAAAACCAGCTTCATATTTTCTTCTGATCGAACGCTCCACCGTAGATAAGGGATGCTCTTACGATACAGGTGTATGAGGGTGTGAGATACAAAACACACTAAATGTCGAGATTAAAGTGGAAATGTCGAGAATAAAGTCGGCATGTCGACTTTATTCTTGACATACACTTTTTTTTTCTCACTGTGTCCATATTTCTTTTTCTTCTCCATGGCCCTAATACGCTTCTGTACTCAGGTGGGCGTTAGCATATCATAATCTCTTGGACCAATAGCATGAGTTTTCCGCATTTGACTTATACAACCGACATTATAAAATACCAGAAATTACACGGTAAAATCAAGCCCCGACTTATCCGCGGGAGAACTTAATCACGAGTATATACGGTCCTTTTTTTCTCTATTGCTAAAAATCTTTGACACTTCTTATATAAATTGCTAAATGCATACCCTAAGTTTTTGTCACAGGATGCATGACACAGAAATGAACACACTTTCAGTTGTGCTTGCTACTTAACTGGAGCCTCTTGCCCAAGAAGTTTGCAGTGTCTCTGGCAAAATGAATGGAATTTGCTCATTTCTTCTTCTGTAAAGCTTAGTGTTCACTTCCTTCTTCGACTGACATTTCTACCAAGTTATAAACCATTCTAGTCTGCCATACTTTTGATCCACACTCCATCCCATTAGTGTAGTGTTTCATACTGCTCTCTTATTTGATCAATGGTCTATAGCTGTTAGTGTGGGGTTAGCACATTTTCCTTATTTTTCTATAGGTATTTCGGTTTTCCCCCCATATCCTAAAAACATATGTGTTTAATGGTAGTTCTAACCTGGCAATGTATGAGTGCAATTATTGGAGACTCCATCCAGGTTCCTTTCTTTCCTTTATATATTATGTTTCCCAAATAGGCTTCACTACCCCAGCACCATGAATTGGTTTAAACAGTTTGTAGACTATTGTGTTGTTTTATTTATTGCTAAAATGAGACTTAAAGTCATTAAACTTCTAGGTATTGAAATGTATTCTTCAGTAGAGCAAATGAATTAATTTCAGTGCCATCTTTCATATGTGAAGGACAGCCGGGTCCCATGCCCGGCAGGGACGCCCCTGCTGCATCTGTTCCGGGGGAGCCACCATGGGCAGTTCAGTACCTCCCCCGGGACGCTTGGTGGCAGCCTCCCTGGTGGACGATGATTCCCCAATCTGGTGCAAGACTCCATGGGAGATGGAGTCCTCCACAGCCTGGTTGGGGGCTTGGATGGCCGCCAGGGGGAGCTGCATGGACTTTCCAGCCCAGCTGGTCGACTCGTCAGCCCCACCCGGAAGGTCAATTAGGGCCAGGTAATCAAGCACCTGGAACGCTTCCGGGTGGGGTATAAAAAAGGCCAGCCACCACCACTCGAGAGAGCCAGAGTCAGGAGGAGGAGGAGGAGGACTAAGCCTGAGGAGGAGGAGTGGTGGTGCTGAGGTAGATAGAGAGAGAAGAAGTGAGGGTTGTTGGGTTTGAAGTGCTTTTGGGACTGTGTTGGGCCTGTGGGACACGGGGAAGGCGTGCCCCACGGCTGAAGAAGAAATAAAGTGCATTTTATTTAAGTACGTGCCTCTGCCTGAGTCTGTTCCAGGTTGGGCGCTATATAGAGCCTTTTACACAGAGAATTCAGACAAGATTACATAAATTGCTAATGTATTCTCTCAGTTGTCATTTATACTCACAGGGCAGCACTTGTGCCATCTTTCAAATAAGGGAGGGTCCTGATGTAACTGCGTTGTTTGGAGGCCGTATTTATTATTACCACAGTAATTTTTCCCCACATTAATGCAGACTCCAGACTGTATTTGTCACCGGGGGCCTCATGTATGAACGGTGCTTACGCACAAAAATGTTGCATTAGAACGTTTCCACGTTCAAATCGCGATGTATAAAACCTAAACTAGGTGTAAAGCCACGCACATTTCCACAGTAGCTTATACCCTGTCGTATGCAAGTTCTCCTCTCGGTTTTGCAGACTGGCGTCACCCAGCGTCAAAGCAGTGCTACTGTTCCTGTGTGGTTACCCTTTCTTTTTTAGATCCACATCCCTGATACGGCTTTATCATATACACTGAAACTAACTGCATATTGTTTATTAATTTAAGGCATCTGATTGTAATTAACCTGTAACAATATAATGGTCCATGGAATGGTTAAACTATTCCAAACACCATAACTGCTTTAACGTTGTTACTCTAACTGCACCTTCTTCTTCTTTCAGCTTCTCCCGTTAGGTGTTGCCACATCGGATCATCTTTTTCCATATTACTCTCACTGTACCACTCGGAGTATTTATATCACTGTATCTGAGTGTGAATCACAGCTGTACAGCAACTGATTGGAAAGAGAATTATCGGTATACAGCATCAAGCACACGCTGCCTCAGCCATGCTGTGTATTGAACTGCTCTCATACAGCAAACGCTTAAGAGCCTTTCCTGTACTGACCTCGCGGTTCAGAAACAGTTTCATCCCAAGAACTCTAAACGCACTCAATCAGTCCATCAAATGCTCCTTGTAGAACTGTTTGTACTTATAAGTACAATTACCTCATTGTAAACTTGTGATACAGTTATAATATTGCACAACCTGAGCCACTTTATAAAGCGTGTATTTACATATGATGACTATATCATTTTTAAGATGAAATGCAGCAAAATATGTTTATTATATTATACAGATAAAACTTTAAATTCATTTAAATAATCTATATTGTCAATAATTAAACATGTGAGGACACGGAGCCTCAGCACTAGCAAGCCGCTGGCGCTCCGTTCACGGATTGTTCCTGCCTCATGCTGTATTCTTGCTGGTGCTGACGCGACACTGGAAGAATAGATGGATAGAATAATTAAACATGTACTACAAAGATATTTCAATGTTCCTTAAAAGTTTTGAAGAATCGACGTTCTAAGCTTACAGATGGCTTAACGTCTATTACAGAGCTGATTGTGTGGCGATTGGGTATTTGAAAAAAGAAAAGTAAGGACAGGAATTGGAGGTTAGTATGTTTGAAAGAGACAGTACTGCTACAATAAAGTATTTAATCAAAGGTTGTGCATGGTGCAACAAGCATCTTGCGTAAGACATGAACAATCACTGCGCCACCGTGTTCCCATATTTAATAACATGCTTTAACTCCTATCATCATGAAAATGATATCATGTATACATCTCAGTAATTTAATTATTCAGAGAGCTGTAATGTCACGAATGTAATGGACTCTGTGTCCTGTCGGAGGAAGAGAAAGCCTGGAAGCACGTAGTGATTCACACACATAGAGCACATAGAAGATCAAATACAAAACAAAGCATTTAACGTGCTACTTTAGTTACGATGGGATTGAGAAACTAGTAAATTAAACGATTTTAAGATGAAGTTTATGATGTTTTACTTTAATGACAAAATAAACTATGTGATTAAAGTGGAAATACAGAGATTAAAGTTGACATTTCAAGCTTTTTTCCCACTGTGTGCCTTTTTTTTTTCTCTGTACCCTAATAAGCTTTTATATGACATTCAGACAATGGGCTATGACTCGCCTTTTCACGGTGACTTTAATATGTGACAACTTCTTTTTTATTTCGGGCACTGTGCAACTTTGTGAACGTGAGCTTTCACGTTTCTCCGACACGCTATGTCACTCGATCAACTTCCTTTTGTTGTTTATACCACTGTTTAAACCAACAAATAGTAAGTTTTTCCTTGCCTCCACTTGGTATTCACTGAAATTCTTCTGTTTTCCCTCTTGCTTTTGCCATTGCCTTTTCACAGAATGTTGAGCTTAAGGGATATTTATATTGATTTACATATTCAAAGAGGCATAATTCTGGGAGAATTTGGGTCGGGACAGCAGGCGTGTGCACGTGCGTTACTTTTCACGCTGACCGGGATTTATGGAGCGGAAGAACGTGGAAGTTGACGTTCGCACAGATTTATGCATCTGGATTTTTTTTTTGAATAAGCACATTTCCGCTTTTGTACTTACATCATGTTATAGTGCGAATTCTACGCATGGCGTTATGCATGAGGCCCCAGATGTAGATTTTGGTTGAAGGCACTATTATAGCTCAAAATGGCTATTATTAGAGTTCACCCGACTGACATTCTTGGCCTTACTGGCCTTAATTCTTTAAATAGTTGCTGAAGGTCAATACCCATGAATTTAGAAAGGCACCTTCGGTGAAGTGCTAGTTGTGCCTATCCTAAAGTAGGAACATTCAGATGGGATGTCAAAACTAGTAATAGAACATTTTTCAACAAACAGCTTGAATATGCTTTTTGTTATAAGCAAGTAAATAAAGTTTACTTATAACTACTTGGTAATTTATTCCATGTGTCTGTGCTTCTTTGCATGATGAAAAACTTTCTAACATTTGTGCAAAATAAGACCTTAACAAGTTTCCAACCATGTCCCAGTGTTCTTATAGTAGAATGAGATCTACTGTACTTATTCCTTTCAGAATTTTAAACACTTCAGTCACATCTTCTTTTAATCTCCATTTGCTTAAACTGAAAAGGTTCAAGTTCTTCAATCTCTCTTGAACGTTCATACCTTATAGTTCAGCTTGACATTGATGTGGATCCCCAAGTACTTGTAGCGGTACACCATTTCCACATCCATTCCATGAATAGTGAACAGGCATAGTACTTGTTTGATGCAGCGGAACTCAAATAACAGTTTTCTTGGTTTAGGTGATGTTGAGTTGCAGACAATTCACTTTACACCAAAAAATAAACTTCCCTACTTGACTTCTATTCGCTGTCTTGTTCCCCTTGTCAGTACACCCCATTAGTGCAGAATCATTGGAGAATTTCTGTAAGTGGCATGACCTTCTGTTATATTTAAAATGGGAAATGCAATTAAAAAGATACAGGACTGTACCTCGTGTTGCTCCGGAGTTGTTCACGTTCAACTTAGAGGCCCAGTCTTTGAGCCTGACAGTTAGTTCATTATCTAGGACACCATAGGTTCATCCAGTTGCATATCAATTAGTTTACCCCTTTTCAGGGATGTCTGAATGGAATTGAAGGTGCTGGAGAAATAAAAAAACATAGTCCTTACAGTGCTGCCAGCTTTATCCAGATGGGAATTAGACTGGTGGAGCAGATAGATATCTGCACACAATTCCAATCTTTGTTCAATAAGCTGACTGCAGTGAGTCCAAGTGGCCTTTCATAAAAGGACTAATATAGTTCTGGACTAGCCTCATGAAGGTCTTAATGATAGGACGTAAGGGTCACTGCTCTGTTGTTATTTGTTCAAGAGTCCCCTTATTTCTTTTGAAACTAAAACAGTACAGGGTGTTTTCAGGTTTTGCAGACATAAGGTGGCCTTCAGATTCTCTTCACTCTCCTTGTGACTTCCTTCTAATTCACAATTTGTCTGAAAGGCAGTTGAGATGAACCGACACTCAAGTTTGCAGTGACAGCAGAAGAACATTTGGAGCTTTAAAATCCATGTATACAATTTCTTGTGGCTGTTTTCAGCCAGATCACATCACATCCTAATACTTATCAAAACTAAAAACCAGTAAGAAGTTCAAAAACACAAAGAGAAGCAAAGAGAGAACACAGAGCTTCTGTACAAAGCTGCTATCTGCACTGTGCCAGACGTTAAGCCTCGACTTACTTAAAGGTGTAATAGTCATTCAACTAAATTCAAAAAACCTAATTATTTTGTCTTTGATTATAACTTCTTTTTAACTCTTTCGTTGATATCTTTAGTAACATTCCAACAATACTATTTTTAAGGAACAGAAAGAAGTAAGATAGTAGAACCCTTATCCTTTCCATTTTCATTTGCCATGAAACAAAAAATATTTCATTCACGTTCACAATGTTAAGGTCTTTCATAAAATAAGAATAGAAGTAAATAAAAATTTATTTAATATTGACCTTGCCCTCAAAAATTAGATAATCTCTCGCAATTTATCATGCACAGCTTAGCACAATTAAAGAGAATGACCTTTAGTACCAGTAAATTTTCATTTATACTTTTACACAACTGAAAAGCAACCTTTTGGAAGGAGGTCATAGTAATACATTATACCTTTCTTCCAAGCTGGCAAAACGTATTGCTGGAAAATTGATTAATCATTTTCATTTGAATTCAAAAAAGAAACCGTTGTCTCTTCTGTACTGATTTATGCCCTTTGTGAAAGGTCTCCTCTTGATCAAATGAAATGATTGCCATGACATGCATGAAATAAATTCAAATTATGGAAAACACAAACACATTATAGTGGCAAACTAATTTTGAAGTATACATCTTTACATGTAGGGTGCCTGTGTGGCACAGTTGTTAGCATTGGCATTTCACTGTCATTGGACTTCTGTTTCAAGTGTGCATGTTCATTTCATATTTGCTTTGGTTTCTTCTTCCAGTCCAAAGACATGCTGCTGTAATGTTTTGAGAATAGGAAAGGTGCTATAAAAATAAAACAGTATTATGCTGTTTGTTTGACTAGCAATGCTAAAATGGATTTCTGCAGACCTAAACTTGTTCTGTGATGGACTGGAATTTCATCTAAAGTGAATTCCAGTGCTAGCCTTCTTTTTCTTGAAAATGCTTCATTTAAACGCATAGAAGAAAGGAAGCAAGGGGGCTTAAATAAAAAGGTGTATAACAGGGGCCAAAACAGTTCATAGGGAAATCACGTCCACTTACTACAGGCTTCAAATTAGAAAACCACAGTCATAGGTCAAGTCAAGCTCAAGTGTATTGTCATGTATAGATAGTACAATGAAATTCTTACATGCATCTCTCCTCTAAACAATTTACAATACAATACCAAAAACACAAACACATGCGCAGTCACACAAAAAAGCATAAATAACTTTTAAACAACACGGAGGCCATATGGGACACTGCATCCTGTGGACATGTGTTTCCCAAATTGGCTGGTTGCAAGTATCCTTCTAGTAGACCTCCCAGTTAGACTCATGCAGTGATGCTTTGTGTCCTTAGGTGCTCCTGGAGGAGCTGCTGGGAGGAGGCTACCCGGTTATGTAAGGGTTCTGCCAGTTGTCCCAGAAGTACTACTGGGTCAGGCTTGAAAAGGAGCCTTCCAAATCAGCTGGGTGAAGCTGGGGGTAGAGGAGGACTCCCCTTGCCTGCTGAGGAGTATAGGAAGAAAAGCTGAAAGAAGAAACTGGACTTGTATACAGTTTATGGGTATTACCTAGTAACCAGTGACTGTATTTATCAAGCATCTCAGAGAAGGAAAACTGTCTTAACTGTCTTAAACATTTTGTTAAACTCTTAGGAGTAGGGGTAACAGCATTTTATTAAGTTTCCTAATTTAGGAAACTATTCTTAACTTCACCATGATTCACCAGGATTTAAGAGAACTTGTGTCATTAATGCCATTTTGTGATTCAGGGTGCCATAAAATGTGAATTCAGATAGATAGATAGATAGATAGATAGATAGATAGATACTTTATTAATCCCAAGGGGAAATTCACATTCCCAAGGGGAAATTCACATAATTCCTACTTTTCGCTGTGAATGGATGTAGGACGCTTCATAAATATTGTATATACTTGCGGATACGTTCTCACGCGGATAAATCTGGGCTTTTTTACTGTATAATTTCTGGTATTTTATAATGTCGGTCGTATAAGTCGAATGCAGAAAACTCACGTTATTGATCCAACAGATTATGATATGCTAACGCCCACCTGAGAGAGTAACCACAGAGCACACTGCCTTTTTTTTCCTAAGTATTGTGACTACGTGACCTCACGATAATACTTGAACTATTCCGAAGTGACGTTTGCACTGTTTTGTGTTTTTTGTATCTTGCCCCCTTGTACACCTTTATCGTAAGAGCATCCCTTATCTACAATGGAGCATTCAATCAGAAGAAAATAGGAAGCTGGTTTTAAATTAAAAGTCATTGATGTGGCGAAATAAATTGGTAACTGCGCTGCTGCAACAAAATTCGATGTGTGTGAGAAACTGGTGCGAGATTGGAGGAGGCAAGATGATGTAAAAAAAAAATGTAATTGTCGCATTTTTGAATGGGCATATACGTAAGTTGGGGTCTGATTTTAAGATCAATTTTTTGGACTTACGTACTGTATATACTCACGTATATCATTTCTTACTCTGAGGAAGGGCAAATTCCTGTCCCAATCAAACTTCTCTTAGGAGTAATTCTGAGATGCTTAATAAATAAGGGTACAGTTTGTACTATGCAAGACGTACTGTGCCCTAGCAAAAATGCATTTTGGGACTGGAATTGGTATCCTGGCGAGGTGTGGCTACTACATGGCATCACTCACCCCAAAAAAATACAGTATATAAGAATGTTAAAAAAAAAGTATTTATGAACGTCTCTAAAATCCTAAGATTGAACAGTGAGGTATATAGTAGTAAATGGCACAATCATACATTTTATGGTGTTTAAAAATGAGTGTGTTGTTTTTCACTTGAGATCCTCAGTTAGTTAACTCTAAAAAGCAAAATAAGGACTGCTTTCTTCCAGTCCACTTTAGCAGTTGAAATTTTAATGTACTGAACTACACAGGATGGCAACTGATTTAAAAAATAACAGAATCTGAAGACAGAATGAGGTCAGAAAAACAAACCAAGGCCATAACCAGGAGTCAAAGAATCTAATAAACAAGGCTCAGGATATGAAATAATAGTCGTGATTAAGAAGTGAACCAAAAGTTTACATAACCAGAACCAAAACATAAGGCAAAAGTCATAGTCAGGACCAAAAAAAGAATCTGCACCTGAGAGCCTTTTAATCAGCAATAATAATGCTAGAATTTTAGTTTGAATACACAAATTTGGACAAATCCAGGAAGTCCAAAAGGGATGATCTTTGTACCACTTGGCCTGTCATATCACGTTGTCCGTGGCCCACATTTCATGGTGCCTTGCGATAACACAAAAAATAACTAACACAAGTAAATATGATTTGATACAAACAATTAATGTGACCATAGGGATTATGTTTCTCATAAACCACCAAAACAATATATCATTTTTTAGAGCCCCAGGAACCATTTAGAAAATGAAAATTTAGAGTCAAGTTATGAAATTTAAGATCTATGGTGTGTTGTGTGAATGACGATAATCTGTTTAAAGGACAATTAGTAGCCACAAATGCCAATTCAAAAGCATCAAAAATCACTCTGCATTTTTTAAGAACTCCTAAACATTGCTTGCAGAAACTGTCTACTATGAGACTTGCCGTGAGGAAGATGTAATTTTCATTACCATTGTCAGTGAATTCAGAACCTATGCTGAGCAGAGGGATAAAAAATTGGATTATTTTGAATTTTTTTGTCCAACGATTTTTTTTATAAACAAAATCATTTAGTACAATACACATTAGACAAAGAAACATAACAGAGAATGGACTGTTCTCTAGTCTATTTACGTGTTTTTTTTTTTTTTTTGGTTTTCTAAAAGAAAATAAGAAATCCTCTAAGTTGTCGTTATAAGCTCTTTCTTTGTCTAGGATGTTTTGAATTCATGAACATCTGGCAGATGGTACATTAGAGAAAGGACACTTGTGTGGAAGAGTATACTATAAGAAAACAAATTCTTATTTTATGTTTATGAACTCTCAATTCAAAAAGCTTTTAAAAGTAGAAGTTTACCTAACACAACCATTACTGATCCTTATTACTCAATAACTGTAACACCCAGCAATTACCCTTACCCTTCTGTATACTGCGTAAACCTAAAGAGCAGGGTTCTAAGTGCTTAAAGAGATTACCTTTGACCCCTTTTCAGCTGGATGTTGTGTGTACTACTTATTTATACTACCAGGGTCTCCATTTCATTTAAATGTGATTTATGAAAAGTATCCTCCTCCACTAAAAATATTTTAAAACAAGCCACTACCAGAAAGATCTTACTATGACAATTGGCAAATTACAATCATTAAATCTTCTCCAGAAATAAAACTGAATCAGTTCTACTAAACGTTTATCAGCTTTATGTACTGTGACCACCAGGGCACTCCTGCTACCCAAACACCCGACACAAAAGACACAGGCACAAGTCCAGCAACACACACAAGTCTATATTTTTAAGGGGGAAATGCTCTTCACCTGTTTCCCCCTACCGATGCACAGTACAGCAAAGTTTTAAGCACAATCAAGAAAACAACACTTTGCCTTCTGTCTACCTCTCTCTCTCTTTTCCTTCTGCCTCCACTCCTCTCTCAAGCTTCGTCTTCTTCCTCCTGACTCTGGCTCCATGAATGTAGTGAGGTGGCTCCTTTTATAGAGCAAATGGAAGTGTCCCAGATGTCCCGTGATCTTCTTCCAGGTGTACTTCTGGGTGTGGTGGCAGCCTTGCAGAGAAGGGCTCAGCCATTCCCCATGCACCCACTGGTGGTGGCCCTGGACCCCAGCAGTGTTGAGTGTCCATGTTCCAAATCCATGGCACCATAGTAAACCAGGGGGATTGCCTTCTATTGTCCCGGGGAGGGTACTGCCCTGTACGTGCTCCTTCCACCGGTCCTTCACCTTAAGAAGGCATCCTGGCTCTGTAAGAGTTTTGGCTGTCTGTTAAAGTACATATAATTGGAAACAACAGAACAAGACACTATAAAGTATTGTGGAGATCCCTGTTTATTGATAGCAGTACTAAAATGAAACAACAAAGCAAAGACAGTGCTTCTGCTGATAAATGTGGTTGAAATTAATGTATTCCTCTTGCTGGATTGCTGTTTATGCAGCACCAGGAGCTATGGAAGCATGACGTCTCGATGCCATAGAGTTGTTCCTCCTCCATAAATCACGGGCTGAAAAAGGAAGAAATGTTAATGCACGTGTCAAACCATAACCTGTCCCAGTTACGAATTCCGGTTTAGGGCCATTAACACATTACCACCTCACGAGAGTGTGACTAATATACAAGCCATCATAAGAGAGCTGAAAGTAATGTCTAAGAATATTTTTGTTCTTTAACCATCTTCAGCAGTATACACACAGATTCAGTTACCAGCAAAAACTGTTGCAGGCCTGAATACCTTTCTGAGTTTGAAGTAGGTTTACATTAAAACAATAACCTATTTGCTTTTTAAAAATAAAAAAAAATTAAAACAAACAACTATTGTCTAGGCAGATATGATGTACTCACGGTTCCCTTGTTTTGTGTATTTTTTCTACACAAATTACATTGGAATGTACAGATGTTTAATATCATCTTTGCATGTTTTTAATTTTTTTCTCATGTTAAAATTCCTTGTAATTTATTTTTGTTTATGTTTAATGTTAATTTTGTTACATCCCTGATGCCATCTTCATTTGCGGTGTGCTGATGGATGCTTTTTTGTTGTGGAGCATTTTCTAAATAGGTATGTGGTGTCTGCTAGTTTATTTTTTAGTAAGAGGGTGGCGGATACTCCCCAGTCTGACTTTTGAATTTAGCTTGACTTGTCTTCACACAAGTAACAAATACAACTTCTAAGAATTTCAGAATTATGATTGCTCCCTCCTGTCATGACAAATTCAGTTTATCATGCTTAAAGAAATTTGCACAATTGATCAACATGATAGCTGCCTATCGTTTGGTTTCTGATTCAGCCTAGTGTTTCTAACCTCTGATTGTTGACAACAAAAAAAGAAGCAGCAAATATTTTATATGAAGAAATGTGTGTGTTAGTCACAAATCCTTGGCAAAGTCATGTCCCTACAGATTATGTTGATTATTGCCCTCCTCTCGTCTACCTAGCAATAGGCAACAACTTAAACTCCCAGACCTTATGTACTTCTGTCTTCAACTATATACTAAATGAATACTCACAATTCCATTGGTGACCTGCTGCATTTATGGCAGATACTTGATGCTACATATGTGCATCCTTTAAAGGTTGTGTAGTTCTGTCCATGCATCTCTGGATAATATCTGCACTTTGTATTGCTTGGCATTAATTCTATAATGATGTTTATACATATGCTGTAATTCTTGCTGGCATAAACAAATTTTTGGAGATGACTTTGCCTCTCTTCCAACACTCTTGTGATTTTCTCATGACAAGAAGCCTGATTGCTGGCTCTTTTGAACAAACTTTCTCTGCAATCTTCTGTGGAACTCTCTTGTCAATGGTTGTGGCTCCTATTTCCTTCTGCAGCTCTCTTGTGAAAGCAGTCTTTCAAGCTCCTCTGTAAAAACTCTTGTATGGCATCTGCTACAATGAACCTGGAGTAAAGGTGACAGAAAATAAAAATGACTTGTGCACACAAAATTAAGCTAAGCCACACGCTCAAAATAAAATGCGAAGTGCACAAAATACAAGAGATGTGCACAAAAGAAATGACATGCACAAAATTCGGAGGATGGCAACATTAGGAAAGTAGCATAAAATTAAAACAAGTGGTCCGTGCAAGAAAAATCAATGCACACAAAATACAAGGTTTAGAAGCATTAAGATGTTGAAAAAAGTACAGAAAAGGCAGACATGAATTGAATAGTCAGAAGGAATTGGTAGTCACTCTTTATTTTCTGCATTTGTTGATGATAGTAGTGGTGTGTGGTGGCTCTTTATTCAGAATCAGAATATCTTTATTGACATTGTAACAAATACAACAAAATTAGGTGCAGTACCTGTGGTGTCAAAATATAAATAAATATAATTACAAAAGGATAGGAAAGGATAAGAAGAAATAAGGTAGAACACAAACATTCAACATAAGACCTTAATTGCACATGAAACACTATTGCACAAGATGTCATCTATTGCACTGCTGCATTGGAGGTGATTAGGTGGCATTCAGTGCCCTAATAGCAACAGGGTAGAAACTGTTATTCAGTCTATTAGTCTTTGTTTTGATGCTCCTATATCTTGCCTGATGGCAACAGTTGGAACATGTCATGAGTGGGGTGTGAGGAGTCTTTCAGATGTTTTCCCGCTTTCCTGAGGCAGCGAGAGTTGTGCAGTTCATCCAGAGAGGGTAAAGAACAGCCGATGATCTTCTGGGCAGTCTGACACCCTCTCCACACAGTTCCCTATGATGCAGTGTGGTTTGATGTCCGTTTTCTTTTTCTTGAAGTCCACAACGAGCTCCTTGGTCTTAATTGTGTTCAGGAGCAGGTTGTTGTCAGTGCACCATGCTGTCAGCCGCTCCACTTCATCCCTGTAGGTGGACTCATCCTCCCTAGAGATGAGCCCCACCACAGTGATGTCGTCTGCAGATTTGATGATGGTGTTGCTGTGGTGGGCGGAGGTGCAGTCATGTGTGCACAGCATGAACAGCAGGGGGCTCAGCACACAGCCCTGAGGAGAGCCGGTGCTGATGCTGATGACCGAGGAGATGTGAGGGCCCACCCTAACCCTTTGTGTGCGGTCTGTCAGGAAGTGTTTAATCCATATACAGGTGGAATATGGGAGTCCCAGGGCTAGCAGCGTGCACACCAATCTGTGAGGGAGGATGGTGTTAAAAGCAGAGCTAAAATCAATAAAGAGGAGACATGCGTAGTTCCCCTGGTGCTCCAGATGGGACAGGGTAGCATGGACAGCAGCAGCAACAGCGTCCTCAGTAGACCTGTTAGCCCTGTAAGCAAATTGGTGTGCATCAAAGGTGGGAGGGATGAAGGACATGATATGACTCTGGACCAGTCTCTCAAAATACTTCGTCAACACCAGGGTGAGCACTACTGGCTAATGGTCATTCAGGCAGGTTATAGGTGATTTTTTTTGGTAAAGGGAGTAAAATGGAGGATTTCAGACAGGGAAGAACTGAGGCCAGGGACAGTGACAGGTTAAAGATCTTTGTAAAGACCCCAGCACACTGCTCTGTACAGCTCCTTAACACATGTCCAGGGACAGCCTGGAGTGAGCATCTCACCTCGTGTTCCTCCGCCCTAAGGGAGGGGGTGATGTTGTTGTGAGCTGCTGCTACGTGTGTAACAGCTGCCTCTGGTAGTTCCATCTCAAATTGAGCAAAGAAGTGGTTCAGCTCCTCTGCCATTGAGGTGTCACCTTCAGCAGCTCCATGACTGCACCTGTAGTTGGTGAAGTGCTGGACTCCCTGCCAAACCTGCCTGCTGTTATTACTGTCCAGGTGCTCCTCAATCCATCTCCTGTAGTCCCTCTTAGCCTTTCTGATGCCTCTCTTCAGGTTGGACTGTGTCATGCTGTAAAGAGCCTTGTCACCGCACCTAAAGCCAGTGTACCTTTCCTTTAGCAGCCGCTGAACCTCTCGTCATCCAGGGCTTCTGGTTTGGAAAGACACTGATATGTTTCTCCACTGTGACAGTGTCAATGCAGGTCTTGATGTAACACAATACACTGTCGGTGTAGAGTTCCACGTCTGAATTTTCAAAAATGTCCCAGTTAGTCCTGTTGAAGCAGTCCTGCAGCTGCAGAGAGGCATCATCAGCATCATTTTAAATATGTACACGAGTGCTGACTTAAGCTAGCTACAATCATTTGTATTACCATTCTAGTTCCACTGCTAAACAACTGAGATAAATTCTAATTAATGTCTGCATAACTGTCTGTTCATTCCTCTAACTTCTGACGGGGTGTAGGAGTCAAAGTAAAGCAACAAACAATCGTTGGACAGAATGCATCCATGAGTAATATAGGTTCTGCTAGTTTAGACTCAATAAGCATGTTTTAGATAAGTAAATTTGTTTGTACAGCGGTGGAAGTAGAATCATCATATATGTAAGAGCCATTTTCATAGTTATATAAGAGTCAAAAATATTTTACTAGATTACAAAGCATAATCTATGGGAGGTTCCTATAACAGCCATTAGTTGAGTAAAATTGGTATATTCTAGCTACAGTATTTGTATCTGCTCTGACTAAACCTTATTCTCAGTTAGTGACCAGCCTTGCCAATGCGTAAGGTGTAGAAGGCATATGGATTTAAACCGTGCCTGTGCATGTGCTCGTGCCAATGGGCCTAAGGGCCTTTTGAGTGTGTAATTAACTCGTAAAACAGCACTTATTTAAGTGCGTAGCCATACATCTAAAGCGTACAGAAGAAGAAACTAAGAATCTTTAAGTGTATAAGATGTTAAGAATCTTTAAGTAAAGAAGAAGAAGTAAAGAACTTTTAAGTACAAAAATAACTGTCAGGTGATATTGTGTCTGTGGTCACAGGCTCTTACATTAGATGTTTGGAAAACTGGGATCGATGTGTAATGCATGTGAGTTTGTATTATTGTTGGATGTAAATGTGCCTCTAGGAGCTTCATATATTTAGGATTTAGAAAAATAAAAGTAATGTTCAATTTATAAAACTACTATCTGTCCTACATAATTATATTTGAAGAAAGTATTTGTTAATAGTTTTACATTTTCATAGTCTGGTGATTATAATGAATATACATGATATTTGGCAAAAGTTTCAGTCAATCATATATTTGACACCATGTCTTTAAACCATTGGTATTGGCATATGAATTATTTTGTTAACATAAAAAACAGCAAAGAACATTCATTTTTCTGATCCATGAATTTAACAGGGGCGGCACGGTGGCACAGTGGGAGACCTGGGGACCTGGGTTCGCTTCCCGGGTCCTCCCTACGTGGAGTTTGCATGTACTCCCTGTGTCTGTGTGGGTTTCCTCCGGGTACTCCGGTTTCCTTCCACAGTCCAAAGACATGCAGGTTAGGTGCATTGGCGATTCTAAATTGTGTTTGGTGTGTGGGTGTGTGTGTGCATGTGCCCTGCGGTGGGATGGTGCCCTGCCCGGGGTTTGTTTCCTGCCTTGTGCCCTGTGTTGGCGGAGATTGGCTCCAGCAGACCCCTGTGACCCTGTAGTTAGGATATAGCGGGTTGGATAATGGATGGATGAATTTACCAGTTATTCTTCATAGTGGACTTGTACATTATGTAGCACTTATCAAAATACAATATGTAGCACTGGGTAGTGACCAAGTCAAAGTTATTATTTCACAGTAGATTATATTCAGTCAGGAAAAAGCATCATTAAATTAAATGACCTACTAAAAATGTTATGGTATGATTTTTACAAATGTTTAGTTGGTATGCTATAGTAAATGCACTGTTTATTAGGAAACTGAATTTTCTTGTAAAGGCAGCACAACAGATATCAACAAGCTAATCAAGTGCATGTTTATGCTAATTTTAATAAAGTTTTGACTTTTAACAGTTGCTGTGTTTTTCTGACTTCAGGGTGAATGAATGTCTAAACTTGACATGTTTAAAATGTACATTATGAAGTTCATCACATGTACTCTTATAATCTGTCTATCTTATCTTGATGATTCACCTAATACTAGAAATAATCTAAAATTTTAATAAAAACTTTGTACAGTGAGAGAAATAAAAATAGTTAAATGAAAAGTCTTTAAGTATTCAAAAACAGCTGCAATCAAGGGATATTGTACACACATTTTCTCTTTGGTGAAAGTAATCAACAGCATCAGTGGTGGCACTGGGTTAATGGTCATAATACTAGGTGGTGTCAGTAATCATGTTCTCTTATTTTTTTTTTTGCTATACAAGCCACTTGCTGTATGCGAGTGAATGGTTAGAAAGATATTTTTATTTTCTCAAAAGATTTTGTAATCGGGTGGCACGGTGGTGCAGTGGTAGCGCTGCTGCCTCGCAGTAAGGAGACCTGGGTTCGCTTCCGGGTCCTCCCTGCGTGGAGTTTGCATGTTCTCCCCGTGTCTGCGTGGGTTTCCTCCGGGTACTCCCGTTTCCTCCCACAGTCCAAAGACATGCAGGTTAGGTGCATTGGCGATTCTAAATTGGCCTTGGTGTGTGTGTGTGTGTGTGTGTGTGTCCTGTGGTGGGTTGGAGCCCTGCCTGGGATTGGTTCCTGTCCTGCACACTGTGTTGACTGGGATTGGCTCCAGCAGACCTCTGTGACCCTGTGTTCAGTTTCAGCGGGTTAGAAAATGGATGGATTTTGCAAGACTATGTCTTGCTCTGAGCAAGCTGGAAAATCTTTTACTTTAAGTATGGACACAACATCTTTCGCTCTTTTTAAGAAGTCATGACAATATCATGTTTTCAATCTCAGGCAACATCTGGTATTAATGTGTCTTTGTCATCGATAGAATGGGTGCAAAGAGGAATGTAAGCTGATTGTTAATCTTTAATATTTTTCTTGTCAATTTTCTCAAAATATTATGGTTTGGATTTACTTCCTAGAGATGTGCATAGTAATTGAAATGGAATCAAGTGAGCTTAGAAAATGAAACAAGGTATTAACAGTTGTTTATTTTGAAATATTATGATCAATTTGTTTTTCACTTCAGTATTTCTGTCTGCAATATTCTATTAAATGTGGAAAAGGTTTGATATAATTTGTATTCATTTCAGCCTTTCCATCAAAAACAAATGACATTTCAATGACGGCTCATAGACTTTTTACACAGAGAACCATAGACGCATGGAATAAGCTACCAAGTTGTGTGGTAGACAGTAGGACTTTAGGGACTTTCAAAACTAGACTTGATGCTATTTTAAAAGAATTAAGTGGATAGGACTAGCCAGCTTTGTTGGGCTGAATGGCCTTATCTCGTCTGATTTGTTCTAATGTATACCCTTATTTTTAATTAGTTCGTTGTCTTTTGATATCCAGATGACAAACCATTAATGAAATTTCTTTTTTTGATGCACATATATCAGTTGGCCAGTATTGGTCTAGAGTTTAAATCTAGGCAAGCCTGTAGTATTCTCTAATGATGCACCCTATATTAATATTATGTCATTTCTTTCAAAAGTCTCTGACCCAGCAGTCCCTTCTTTGCAAGCCCCCAATGTCCCTCTAACCCTAAATCTTTACTTGCCCATAAAGGATCAGATTTCCAAAGCAGCTCTGTAGCTTTCTTGTTCTGTTAAAAGGGCACCATAATCCAATATTTTCCCTTCAAGGACCACATGCCCTCTGGTGTCTAGAAGGTATTGGTCTCAATGGCAATTCCCTCCATGGTCTCATTCTTTCTCTTTGACCATTCAGTCAGTAATTTCAGCCCAATCCTTGTCTATTATCTAGAGCTCTGTTAGAGTATTATATGGTTTCATGCAGATCACTTCTTTATCATACTTGTGCTTGTGTCCCAGACTAATGTCTTACCAGAACACACATAGCGTGTAATAGATTAGATTTCTCTCAAAGTGACATCTTACAGTCCTCTGCATCTGCCAGTGTGGTTCTTTCTCTTAAAGTTTTCTGCAGAGCTTACTGCTACAGTGTGTGATTCAAGTGATAACCTTTTCCCTGACTTTTTCTTGTCAGCCAGACTCCTGCTGTCTTGGCAAGATAGAAAGTGACCGCTGAATGCACTATTTTTACTATTCACCGAGATTGGAAACTGGAAACTTTAAAACAAGTCGGAAACAGGCCAAGATATGTTACCAAGAAAACTGTTAGGTCTGGCAAACTAAACCCAAATCAGAACTCATATTCAAAATGACATAGTGAAAATGTCAATAACCTTGCTATCATAAACATTCAGTGTCACAAATGTAAACAAAAGGATGGTCATTGAAGAATTCTTGTCCTTATACAGTAATAGGAAAGCAATAATTGTGCATTGCCAGCCTAAGTGCTGTTAAACAAAAAACATAATATGCCTGTGCAGATGAAAATAATACAAAGTGGAGGAATATGTGAAAAAATAATTAGCTTTTCAAATGTGAAAAAATATAGTGCTATACTACTATAGTACCATCCATCCATCCATCCATTTTCCAACCCGCTGAATCCGAACACAGGGTCACGGGGGTCTGCTGGAGCCAATCCCAGCCAACACAGGGCACAAGGCAGGAACCAATCCCGGGCAGGCTATACTAAACCATCTGTGTTTCTGAATTAAATAAACTAATGTTCTTATTTTTATAAAATACTGAACTGAACAGGCACAGCCAATGAAATGTTTTACAATACTTCAGTAGACATTTTCACTATCAGCAAATAAAGAAGTACATATGGGTAGGTATGGGGATAGACAAAAAAATCCTTAATATTTGACCATTAACTTTATGCAACAGTATGAAGGGAAAATCTTAATGGCACTCTAATCCTTAATAAAAAAAGGATGTAGGAAAAAAAAGTAAGCAACAATTTTAATTAACAATTTTACTTGCAAGGATTCAGCTGTCTAAGCAGAAATGAAGACATGATTTTATCTTCAGGATATTTTATAGTATAATGACACAACTAGCTACGTGACGAGTGGCAAAAACAGGGTTGTTAATGCAGAATCCACATATCCTGTCTTCCAGTTCTTTTAAACAATGGATATTGTTTTAAATTATCAGTAAAACCAGAATATGGGAATAAAGGAGGATAACTTCCCCTTTTTTATAGTTCTTGCAAACTAAGTTGAAAATTATAGTAAAATAAAAAGAATCTGTATTTAATTTCCACAAGGAGAAAATATTGTTATATCTTGCTTTTCATTTCTTTATCAAAATATAATTGTTTCAGCATTGCTTTTTATTTTTACTTCATTTCCAAGTCCTAATAGTAATTTTATCAAATAAATAAGGTAGACTGATATCTGTCCAAATAACAGAATGTGCCGGACAATTTTGTATTCCAAACTATTATCTTGAGATATTTCTGCAAACCTAAACAATCTCTGTATTATTTTAACGGCAATTTGGTAACTTTAGATCAATCAAGAAAAAAAATAAAAACAATTCTTGACAGGCAGTTTAAAACAAGACAGTATCACTGAGCTATAATTGGTATTGTAAGATCATTTTGTTGTGATAGCCTGTTAAGAACACAAAAAGCATACCTGTTTATTCTTCTCCTGACCAGAGTAATGCAATTCAGTTTTAATTTTATCTTCATTTCTTCCTGTTACAACACAGGTACAGTGCTGAAGGTGAAGGCACATTAATATATTGCTAGTGTTCATGCAATAGAGTTTTGCTGGTTTAGCATTAGTAGCTGAAACTGTGGTACCTAATCTGCCAAATTCCTGACTATGTCCTTCATTCATTTTTTCCCGCCAATGGTTTACAATATTCAGAATGACTAGGTCAAGGTGTCACAGGTTAAGGAAACCCCTAAAACACAGTTTATTTTGTTGATTATTTGCTTTTTTTTCAATAAAATTCCAATCATGCAGCAATTATGGCCATGCTAAATAAAGCAGGCACTAAGGCACATCGGTTAACTTTAACACCTCACAGCTCCAGATTCACTTTCAATTTAGAGTTTCTATGTTCTCCAAATATACTTGGATTTTTCTCTGACTACTCTAGTTACTCTCCTAGAAGGTCTGTCCTAAAATTAATGAGACTGACAATAACAAAAAAAATATGATGAAATTTATTGCATTACATTACTTATAACCCTGCCTCAAAACATTTCTCATCAGAAACAACACATAGACTCCACTTGTCCTTCCACCCGTTCGAAGCATTCTTGGGGATTTTCTTCTGTGAGGTTCATCAATACATATGTTACAGAACTTCTGATGTTTTCAGTTGATCGGTTGGTGCCTTTTTGGTTGATTCCTCGACTCTTTGAGTAGAAAAAAGCTGTGCTGTAACAAACTTAATAAATATGATGCTTGTAGAAACTCTGGAACATGCTTCGAGGCTAAAAAATTCCATAAATACCAATTCACATGACCATTGTTGTGGTGCAGGATCCAGTTTTTGGCAATTTCAGGTTGAAGAAGGCCTTGTGGCAATGACAAAACCAGATGATAAAACTCGATCTCCATATATTCTTGGTAATTTTTGTATTTTGCACTTTTCCATTTTACTTTAGTGATGACTAATTCAAACTTTTAAATGACATGGTACTTGATGTTCTTGTGTTCTATTTGTAATGAAGTCAACAAACCCTACTGTTAGCATATGATGACCCAGAATACAAATAATGAAGCAAGTTGCAACAAGTCTTGTTGTGTCTGAGAGGAATGAAATGACAAGCTTTTTTTAACAATAATTCTCATTATTTTCATAGCAGGCCTTGTATTTTTCCAAAGATGTGTGTTAGGTATGAGCGAGACTGGGTGTGAGTGTGAGTGAGTGAGTGTACTGGTAGTCTAGGGGCCTATCCAGATGTATTTCTTGCTTTTTGGTCGAACCTGCTACAAATACTTTCTTGCCCCATGTGATCCTGAAATTGGAATCAGTAAATTAATGGGCAAGCATTTGTATGTCACCATTATATAGAAGAAACATTAAAAAGAATTATACTGGCATAGCAAACAGTATTTTATATTTTATTTACTAGATATCATTAGCAGGAGATAATTGCCAGGAATGGTTATCTAAGGTCTGAAGGACAGCATTATGGGGCATTTTAGAATGATCTTTAAGTAGATCTTGTTTTGAACTTGTCAGCTGAAGTATTTCATTAGAAATGTTATTTGTAGTATAAGTGCTAGGACCACTATTAAATTACTGTTTATTATTTTTTATCTTACATTATATTTGTTGTTTACCCCTTTAAGCATTAGCATATTATTTTTTATTTGATTGCATCTTGTATTTCACATGGTGTTCATTTTATAATAATTATACTTACTTTGTCATCATTTTATTAAAATACTATCTATTTAATTTTGATTGGGCCCTGGACTAATTCAATTCAGTATTTTAAATTGCATATATCTCCTGTGGCTAGCACTTTCAAACATCTGCCATGGATTAGACATTATCTGCAAAAGGTGTCTTCAAAGAAAGGTAAGTCTGGGACTTGGGGGATTTGAAATTTTACTTTACATTTTTTAAAAGTTTTCTAAAAGTCCTTCTTCCTACCAATGAAGTCAATGGCCCAATTAAGCTACTTACTTTAAATTTACTGAACTTGTAAGATCATTTTAAGGTCAGGGGCAGGGCCATCTTAACAGCATCATAGGCCCTTCAGGGAAAGTAGTGCACTGAGGTACCTGTTTTGATAGCAAAACAGAAACATTGTGGGCCCCTATACTCCTTGGGCCTCCTGCCAGTGCGGCTCATTGTGCCCTTATGTTGCGACAACCCTGGTCAGGGGAAGTCTTGTTTTTTTTTAATTTTTTTTTATTTTATTTTATTGATTTTATTGAAATTACACAACATTCCATACAAACAGATCAATTTTACAAGAGTAGGATTGAAAACAAATCAACCCCCACCCATGAAAAAGAGAGCATGGGCAGCAGAATAAAACTTAAACCTAGTAAAAATAAGTAAATAGAATAAGTGAATATAGATAAATAGAGAAGAAAAAGAAATGGGGAGAGAATCTGCTTCCTTGGTGCTTTAAAAGCTTATTCTAAAATGTTATTGATTAGATCCTGCCAGGTTTTGAAAAATTTCTGCACAGATCCTCTAAGTGAGAATTTGATTTTTTCCAATTTCAAATAACATATAACATCAGCTACGCAACTTACTTAAAAGGGGAGAGCTAGGATTCTTCCAGTTTAGCAAGATAAGTCTCCGTGCCAATAGTGTATTAAAGGCAATCACAGTTTGTTTGTCCTTCTCCACTTTAAGCCCATCTGGGAGTACACCAAACACAGCTGTTAGTGTATTAGGAGGGATTCTGATACCAAGGCTGTCTGAAAGGCATTTAAAACTTTTGGTCTAGAATGATGTTAATTTGGTGCAGGCCCAAAACATGTGACCCAGTGAGGCTACAACTTGATTGCAGTGTTCGCAGGTTGGATCTTGCCCTATATATATTGGTATATTGGTGATAACTTGCATTTATTGGGGCACAAAGCAAGGAATATAAAGAGGTACTGCAGGATTTTATTTCTATTGCAGACCAAGCCTGTATATGTTCATCTATTTGTGTCCATGTCCAGGTTTTTATATTTTGTATGTTTGCTGCCCAGTAGTAAAACTGAAAGTTAGGTAGAGCCATGCCATCTTTTATCTTTGGCCTTTGTAGGGTCGCTCTTTGGATACGTGGATGTTTTGAATTCCAAATAAATGTGATTATGGTTGAATCTAATTTCTTAAAAAATGATTTACTGATGTATATTGGGATGTTTTCAAATAAAAAAAAGAAGTTTAGGGAGGATATTCATCTTAGTGATGTTAATTCTTCCAGCTAAAGTGAGATGAAGGGTTCACCATCTATGCAAATCTTGCTTAATTTTTTCCATTCAGACGGTGAAATTTTGTTGATAAAGAGCTTTATGTTTACTTGTGATGTTTACCCCTAGATATTTAAACTGATCTGCAATGATAAAAGGGAATGTGTCCAATCTAATATTGTATGCTTGAGAATTCACTGGAAAGAGCACACTTTTAGTCAAATTAATTCTGAAACCAGAAATCTTTTGAAATTCTGTAAGTGCTGTTAAGACTGCAGGCACAGAATTTTATGGGTCTGATAAATACAGTACCATATCATTTGCATATAGAGAAATTTTCTGTTCAAGTCCTTCTCTGATAATCCCCTTTATCTCAAAAGCATTTCGACAGTGAACTGCCAGTGGCTCAATGGCGATTGCAAAAAGTAGTGGTGACAAGGGGCATCCTTGTCTGGTACCACATTCTAATTTAAAGTAGTCTTAATTAATGTAGTTAATACAAACTGTAGTTTCTGGATTGGTATACAGTAGTTTGATCCATGCACAAATGTTTGGGCCAACCTCAAATTTCTCCAATGTAGTGAAAGTGTCCATTCAATCATCTCAAATGCTTTTTCTGCATTCAAGGATAATAAAATCTCTGGGATGTTTTACTTTGTGGGTGAATATATTACATTAAACAGGCATCAAACATTGGACGCTAAGTGTCGGCCTTTAATAAATCCAGTTTGATCTTGTGATATTACTGAAGGCAGCACTTTCTCCATCCTTCTAGCTAGGACTTTGGAGAGTATCTTAACATCATTATTCAGAAGTGAAATTTGGTCTGTATGATGCACATTGTAATATGTCCTTATTTTGTTTAGGAAAGACGGTGATTAATGCTTGGTGAAGTCTTGTTTTTGCTAAAGAGACTTGAGATCTCTCTTCCAGCCATTAGTAACCTCTCACCGCTGAGTTTTACTCATACTTATTAAGTATTCATCTGTAGAGAAGCCCTCCCAATGCCTGTCTTCTAAGGTGCAACCCTGACTCTGCTGTTCCATCCTTAGACTATGTGCTGCCCTCTAATAGGCAGGAAATTTCATAAAATCTCTCAGAGTCCTCTACACCCTCTCTTTCTCATATTCTTTCTTTCCCACCCTTTGTAAGAAGGGTCAGGTTTTGCTGAAATCTTCTTGGTTGCCTACCCTCTAGCATCTTGGGGAATCATAGCACATTTTTTCCCAGCAAGTTCATTTCTCTTTTGTTCATGTATTTCCCTGTCAAAAGCCCTTACAAAGCATCAAGTGCACACACTAGACATTATATAAAATGCACCATTCCTGCAAACACAGACTTCTGTCTTACTCCCATGGTTCTGCAGGACTGTGTCCCTTTCCTGGAATAGTTTCTAATAGTAATCTTCCTGGCAGGTGAGCCATTCTTCAGAATGCTTGGCCTAGGCTGTGAGACAAGAAGCCATCATACTGGTAAACAATTTTGGCTAGGTGCACAGAGTCACTGTAGAGGTATGTTTAGGAGTGTTTGGGGATAAAATCCCTAACAACAGGCTACACCATGGGAAATAGTGATAAACAGGCTAACACTGCATCAATTGCATAAACTTGCAATACCTCAGAATTCCGTTAACTGGTACTTACTTCAATATCCCTCCAGGCAAAACAGATCAATGGTAATTTTTTTTATTCCCTCTACCTTTTAAAAAGAAGTGTAGTTCATAAAAATCCCACAAAGTGTATATCTATCATTTTCTGTTTTTACTGTCCCAGAAGCTTCAATGGTTTCCTTTCTCTCCAACTGCCCTCTATAGTCTACTTCTGTTCAGATAGGGAAAATGTTTTAATTTCAGGACATGGAAGAGAGTTTACGTTTGACTCTGCCTTTGCCAGGGAGACATCTACAATGAGCATTAGTTTCACTTATCTGGAATTGCACAACCTACCTTTTTAAATACCCCAACAAGGTGCCTTCTCTCTTCACAGCAACCTCTGACATCTGTCTGTTTCTAATGCCTGCTGACTTTGGAAAGTGAAGCAGAAGAGACAGCTGCTCATCTATGGATACCTGCAACGTTGCTACAAATCTACAAATGAATACAGTGGCCACGCAATCTTCATAATAGAACTGAAGAAAACCCTGTCTGTTTGAGATGCCACTGGGAGTTCTGGCCTACTGTACCTGGTGCAAATGGTTAGCTTTTTCAGAGATGATTCCATGGCTTTGTCAAGAGTGACCCCATAATAGGATTTATAGCTGCTGCTGTTCAAGGTCAGAAACTTAAGAAGCTGCTTTACTCAGTACATCTATTAGTTTCTGCTTTTATTTGTCTTCTCTTTATATTAACATTTAACTAAATTTATCCAGTTTCTGCATTGTGGTCTCCATGGTGCTATTTTGACTAAGATGATCACGAAAATAGTGCCCCATCTTTCTGACAATATCACCATTTTTTAAATCATGCTAGACATTGAAAAACAAAAACATATATTGTCATTACTTAAATATCTAAAAATAATAATCATTTTGAGGCTGGTAGCTATTAAAATAACCAAAACCTTAAATATAATAAGTATACTTTATATGTTAATAAAGAAAGTAAGCATGAAGAACAACTGTCTCCAGAGGCAACAATATTTACATATTTAGATGCATCTATAAATGCCCAAAAGACAAATATAAATTAATTAATTAATCACTCCATACTGTTTATCTCCATCAAACTCTTTATCACGAATTGGTAAAAAATACACAAAACCTTTAGCACAAGTACAGTAATATATATAAAAATATTTAGCAATAACTTCTTATACTGTATAATGCAAAACATTTTTCCGTAAACACATTCAATTCTCTGCCATTTATAAAATTATACATAACTGTCACATAGTAAATGATAATTTTAAGTTCTCTAGTACTAAACTTAAACACACTGGTTCAGAATATAAATAACTTATTTACATAAAAAGGCATTTGTACCTTGTTTCCAAACACATTAAACACTCAGCTTGAACCAAACCATCACGTCCTAAAGTTCTATGTCCGCCCCATGCCAAGACCGGCGCTCCATGTATCTTTTCCGCTTCCCATACAGACTATTATTAAATAATAATAACAAAGACAAAATATTTGCCTTGTCAAATAAACTTTTAGGAAGTCACAAACTAATAATAAAATAATAATTAAAACAATTGTTCACCCACTTACCTAAAGATGAAAATAAATAAATTAATTAACCACTCCAGGTTGTTTATCCCCATCGGCATCTTAACAAGTGGTGGAAAATAGCGGGAGATGCATCTAATTGTGCCTTTGCAGGTATAAGTAATCAACCTCTATTCAAATTGTAAAGACAAGAAATTATGATTAAAGAAGAGATCACGTATGCAAAATTTTCCATGCATTACACCTCAATTTGTAAAAAATAAAGTTATCATTCTGACATTTTCTGCAAAATATTAAGTAAACATTACAGCAATTTTGTGTGCCTTGCATGTAGTAAAAGACACAACGCGGTATCTGTTTTCTGTGAGCCCTTGTGCATGCCAGTAATCGTTAACCAGACATATACTGTCAAAGGGATGATTGATGACCTTAAGCCCTTGCTTGATGTAGTCTGTAGCTAACCCCTTTGCTTCAGTCACTGTATCCTCAGCTTCAGTTACTGTATCTTCAGTATTCCCATCTGTAACTAACCCCTCTGCTTTAGTATGCCCATCTGTAGCTAACCCCTCTGTCCCCTCTGCTTCAGCCACTGTATCCTCAGCCCCTGTTGCATCGCCAGTTGTAGCTGTCCCTTCAACATCCTCAATCGTTCCAGTTATGTCTGGTGGTTCTGTTGTGTCTAAACCCTCAACCACTTCTACATCAGGCGTAACAGTTATGGCCGGTCCCTCAGCTGTCTCTAGTGCTGACATTCAGATCAACAGGCCGTCATTTAATAACACAGAAATAAGACACCCCTTCAATTTCGCTAATGCCTATGAATTAGAGTCTTATGAGGATGTGTTTAATAGTATTTATGAGATGCTGCAAAGAATTCTGGGTAGTTTTTTGGCTACTTTAAATTCAAATGATGTTGTTCAGTTAGAATTGTGTGCTGATTCCTTGCCTATCAGTGTTTTTATACAGATGACTGGATCTAATATTAGTGTAGACAAGTCACTTCAACAGATAGAGAGTCTTCTTCAGAGTCATGCTAGTGTTAGCTGATGAGTCTCTGATGCTAGTCATACAGATTGTTAGTGCACCTAGTGTGGGGGGGGGGGGGGGGGGGGGATTGGGGCTAAGGGCGCTCACAAGGTATCCACTCTACTCAATCATGAAATAGTCAGAAAGAAAATGAGGCATTTAATAATTTCTCATAATTACAGGAACCAACTCTGTTTTGCCGTTTGTCTGCTTACCCTAATGGAAGACCGCTACAGGCAAAATCCACAGTTATGCATGCGTGAAGCATACAACCTTCAGAGCATGGCCGGATTATTTGAGCATGAAAAAGTGTCCTTTGCGGATGTTCAAAAATTTGAAAACTTGCTAGATATTAAAATTGTTGTCTGGTACAGATGCCCAAGAAATGAAACATTTTTTAAATTTGAAAGCTCTAGTGGTAGAAACCCTAAAACACATTTTATGTTTTTGCATGATAACCATTATTACAGCATTTTGAATTTAAAGGGTTTTCTGGGTGTAAAATACTTGTGTGACTACTGTTATACAGGCTACCACTCAAACCTTAGCCATCGCTGTGAAGGCCACTGCAGCATCTGTTTCTCCCCTGACTGCAGACCGATCCCTGAAGAGCTTATCAAGTGTGCTGATTGCAACCGTTACTGTCAGCCCCAATTTTGTTTTATACAGCATACGATTCCTAAATTTAATGACAAAACCAACGACATGGAAGCGTCCTGCGACACTGCAAAAATGTGTCCCTTGTGTTACAAAACTTACACAGTGAATGCCGCCACAATACCCCATAAATGTCGCCCTAAGGAATGTTGTGTTTGTAAATCAAAAATTTAAAATAATACAGAAAACCATCAATGCTTTATTGAAACCTTGAAGTCTGGGGAGCTGTGTGAAAAATGTGTGTTTTATCCATCCATCCATCCATTTTCCAACCCGCTGAATCCGAACACAGGGTCACGGGGGTCAGCTGGAGCCAATCCCAGCCAACACAGGGCACAAGGCAGGGAACCAATCCCGGGCAGGGTGCCAACCCACCACAGGACACACACAAACACACCAAGCACACACTAGGGCCAATTTAGAATCACCAATCCACCTAACCTGCATGTCTTTGGACTGTGGGAGGAAACCGGAGCACCCGGAGGAAACCCACACAGACACGGGGAGAACATGCAAACTCCACGCAGGGTGGACCCGGGAAGCGAACCCGGGTCTCCTAACTGCGAGGCAGCAGCGCTACCACTGCGCCACCGTGCCGCCTGTGTGTTTTATGATTTTGAAAATCGGCAAGAAACAGTTGTGCACATTCCAAATTATGTATACTGTAAGTCCTTGCGTGGGGAATCCTGGATCTGGGTGGGTGAAGATTGTGTACACCAGTTCTGTGCTAGATTCCGTCATCCCAAGTATCAAGACTATACCTTCATAGCTCACAATTCAAAAGGTTATGATGGGTACTTTTAATGAAGTATTTGATTGAAAACGGAGTGAACCCTCGGGTTACCACTCAAGGAAATAAGTAGATGTGTTTCACAGATGAGGGTTATCAATTATGTTTTATAGATTCTTTGAATTTTTTAACAGTGAAATTGAGTGTCATGCCTAAAGCCATGGGGGTTGAAGCCGAAAAAGGGTATTTCCCCCATTTCTGCAATATGGCTGAAAACCAGGAATATATCGGGCCATATCCGGAGCCTGAATGCTACGGTGTCCAGAGCATGATGACGAAAGAAAAAGAAGAATTTTTTTTACCTGGTATGAGAGTGTCAAACGTGGTGTTTTTAATTTTAAAGAGGAGATGGCTTTTTATGATGTCAAAATTCTTAGAACTGCATACATCAATTTTACAGACGAGATCATCAAATTTGGCAATATTGACCCGTTTCAATGTATAACCCTAGCCTCCCTATGCATGGCCATGTACAGGCAAAACTGCATGCCACCAAAATCTATCAGTATAATTCCTTCTGACCAATGCATTAGCAGTCAGAAAAACTATTCAAATGCATCTATTCAATGGTTATTGTATCTCTGTGAAACAGAAAAGTTGAACATTCGGCACGCTCTAAACCTTGGGGAAGTAAAGAAGGGCTCCTTTTTTCTTGACGGCTATGCCAGAGTTAACGGTATTCCGACTGCCTTTGAATTTGCTGGCTGCTTTTACCATGGCTGTTCAGAATGCTATGATTTAAACAGTACCCATCCTTTAACCGGCCTGACTTGTGCAGTTATGTACCAGAAGGTTGTGCGAAAATTGGAAAGACTTTGGACCAAATTTGATCTTGATGTGCGTGTGATCTGGGAGCACGATTGGGAGACAATGAAAAAACATGACCTCAGGCTACAAACTTTCTTAAAACATTGGGATTTCCCTCAACGTATAAATCTGAGTGATTCATTGTTCAGCAGCTGTACCAATGCCATAAAATTGTACCACAAGTTCGGGGGCGGTGAGCAGATTCACTATTATGATTTCACTAGTTTGTACCTGTATGTGAATAAAACAAAAATGTACCTGATCGGTCATACCACCATCATTTTTCAGCAATTTGGGGATCTCGGGCAGTATTTTGGTTTAATTAAAGCCACTGTCCAGCCTCCTCGTGGTCTCAATTTTCCAGTCCTGCCTCTCAGGTTTTGCGGAAAATTAATGTTCACCCTCTGTTGCACCTGTGCAGAAATAGAATCTCAGACTGTGGACTGTTGTCACACAGAGGATGAGAGAGCTTTAACCAGGACTTGGTGTAGTGAGGAAATAGCGAAGGCCAATTGACAAAGGTTATAAAGTTTCAAAAGTACATGACATTACCCCGAACATACTCCTGAACTATTCTCAGACTATATCAAGCTTCATCTAAAAGACAAGCAGAAGGGATCGGGTTATTCTACCTGGTGTATTTAGAATATCTTAGAATATTATCAGAAGGAAGGTGTACAAATGGATCGCGATAACATCGCCGTAAATCCAGCTAAGAGACAGATTTCAAAGTTGTTTTTAAATTCTCTTTGATGTAAATTTGGGCAGAAGCCTCACCATCTCACTACTAGCCTAGTCAAGGACAGCGAGGAACTCTTGCAATATATTTTCTGTAAACAGTATAATGTGTCTTATTTTGAATTTATCTGCGATGAGATTGCTCAAATACAGTGGAAGTACGCCGATGAAAAGTACACCCTACCTGGTAGTGTTAATGTCATTATTGCTGCTTTCACAACTGCCTATGCCCAGTTAGAGTTGTACGATTTACTGGACAGTCTGGGAAAAAGGGTGTTGTACCGACTCTGTTATTTTTACTTCTCAACCTGGTCAGTACAATCCTCCTGTGGGTGACTATTTAGGAGAGATCACCAGTGAGTTAAATCCTGGTGATTATATTACAGAATTTGCATCAGGTTGTCCGAAAACATACGGGTGTAAAACAGCACAAGTCAAAACATGTATGAAGGTAAAAGGCATTACCATTAACCACGAAACCGGTAAAATTGTAAACCTCGAATCACTAACCAATCTAGTTCAGAATTTTGTGACGTTTCATGAAGTTCCTCAAGAGTTACTGGTTCACGGTAATCAGATCCGTAGAAGTAAAAAACGCTTCAGTTTGGAAAACAGATCACTCAGGAAGAAATTCAGTGTGGTGTATAACAAGAGGGTTCTTCTAACAGATTACATCACAAGGCCGTATGGATACTAAAAGAGATTTTGATACACACCTTCAATATCCCTTCGCTAAAATTATCTTAGGTCCGTCCTGTTCTGGTAAATCCTATTATGTAAAAAAATTACTGGAACATTCAAATCATGTTGTATCTCAGGATTTTCAAAATATAATTTGGTTTTATAGTTGCTGGCAGAAAATGTACAACGAGCTATCGGCTAAATTTCAGCAGTTAAAATTTATTGAGGGGCTCCTGAAGTCTTTATGCGACAACGAACTTCTCCCTCCTGAGAAAATAAAATTGCTCATTATATATGATCTGATGGAATCGGCTAGCGAATGCCAGAAAATAGAAAAAGCTTTCATGAAATATATTTGTCACCGGAATCTGTCTATCATTTACTTGGTTCAAAGTTTATTCTTTCAGGGAAAGAAAAGCCAAACGATTAATCTTAACCCCAATTACATTTCTCTTTTTAAAAACCCCAGGGACAAATTTTAGATTACTACCTTGTCCCATCAGATGTATCTGGGGTGTGTTAAGTTCTTTTTGGAAGCTTTCGAAGATGCTACAAAATTATCTTATGGCTATCTCTTAGTGGATCTGAAAGCACAGACCCCTGATGAACTGCAATTAAGAACCGATCTGTTTCCACCCGATTGGCTGGTCGTGTACAGCATGAAAAGATAAAAGAAGCTGTTCTGATTCAAAGTTCCATATTCTGTCAGCATGTCGGTCAGAATAAGTATAAACCTACAGCCTCTCAAGGCCTTACTCCATTGCTCTTGTTATCGCTGTAAAATTCTTATAAACGTGTCTTCTGACGATTTAATTAATGTTTTGTCTGAAATAGCCTGTAATACTTTAAAAGGCAATATACCTCTTTCAACCAAACAGTTTAAACAACTCAAGAAGCATAAAACATCCGTCTGAAAAATAAGTGACAGAAAACTAACCTTAAAAAAAAAGAAAGCTATTTTGAACCAGAAAGGAGGCTTTTTGGGGGCTCTTTTAAGTGTCGCTGTGCCCTTCATATCCAGTTTATTAGCTTTTAGAGCATAAACATGGAATACGCTCAGAAAATGTATTTGGTACTGCAGCATCAAGTGTCTCTTTTCAGCAAAAGACCGCTAATCCGAACGATCTCTTGAGTGCCTCTGAAAGTGAACTGGACAAGGAAATGAGAAACGTTCTGCAATGCTGTGATATAGGGGATGATGAGAAGGTGAAGCTTTGCACCTCTATCTTGCAGAGATATCTAACGTTAGTTAAAAAGGCTGATAAAGAAACTAACAGTCTGACACTGAAAATGTCGAGGGGGGCGTTACAACAGTCAACGTGTCTGAGGACCAGGTTTGGCAAGAGGTTTTGAGAAGTGTGCCTGTAAAAGCAAATAAAAATGTTGAATTTGTTTTGCATAAAATGTCTATCAATCCCAATCTTGTGTTTTGGAGTGACCGTGGAGAGCTGCTGATAGAAGGTAAACCTTTGGTTGGCTCCAACATGGTGGATTTGGTACGTAATCTGACAGCATCTCATACAATACCTGAGCATAGGAGACAGCGTGATTGGAAGGAATTTGTAAACACCATGGCTGGTTTGAATATTCCATTTTCTGGTGTGCCTAATGATGAAACGAGAGAAATCCTTGAAAGTTTTAAGCCGCCCGCCTCCCTCTTCCCTGCTCATTATCCTGAAGTCAGCCCCTACCGACAGAAACTGAGAAAAAAAAAGACTGGATTGGATTGCTTATTAATTTGTAAATTTGTTTGTTTATTAAATACAAATTTATGTCATTACAGAGTGTCATCATCCTTTAACCATCTACTGAAATATTTATAGGTCTCTGATCTCTGCATGCAAGGGTGCCGATAAAAATAACGTCCCGGTGAAGGAAGCCAGGAACGAACAAATTTAGATACCATAGCATTATTATTGCTTACATCATCAGAATACTTTTTTATTACAGAAGTGTACAGAAGTCCTTTTCCTCTCTGATGCAGAAGAGGCAGTGTTGACCACGTGTCCGAGAACCAACTTTGAAGCTGCTTGTTGTTGTAAATGATTTGTTTACAGTTTTTGCTTAAGAAACAGTAAATGTCATTCGGGAAGTAGATAAACTCTGAAAGATTTCCATAGGAATCAAAAAACTCTCCATGGCCGTCTTCAGTGAGATAAATCTCCAGCCAGTGTTCTCCAGGTTGGGTTTGATGGTGAGTACTCACTACGAACATGGCTGGCACACCTTTTTCCGATAATTGATCACACGCCAGCACCCCGTGGAAATACCTTTCGGTGTAGGGATCTTGGGACAGCAGTTCTGTTAATTGTTTTGTATTCATGGTGTTTATTAGTAGTCATACAGCACACTACGTCTCTGGATGATTTTGATGATGTTGTCAAAGACTGCATATACTATTAGATTGACAGTCTGAGGGAGAGGGACGCGGAAGTGTAATTCAAATCTCATGTTTCCTGTTTTAACTAATGAAAAATGATCACCGCATTCTTGATTGGGGGTCAAGTCAAAAGTGAAAAGAGTATATCCTTGCAAGAACTCTGAACGGGTGATAGACAGAGCTTGATCCTTCAAATGCTTACCAGTGGCCAGTACTAGGTTATATTATTCTCTGGCACTTTTGCTGCTTGCAAAGTCTGGTTGAAAAGGTTTGTCAGGAATCTGTTCACTGTCCATGTACAGAGCCAGGAACTCTACATCGTTATGTCTGAAATTGAATGGATTTCTTGTATAAGAACCTGAAAAAGCCTCATTATCCACAATGGCAATCACCACATACTTTGGTAGTTGACCCAGAAACAGGTTTCTTGATTGCATACTCGGATACCCGCAGGCATACTGAATACTTTCATATTCACCCTTTCCACAGGGTATTTAGCATTGGCTGATGTAAGGGCATAAGCGTACCCTAATTTCATGGCCGGTGAAACTTTTACTTTTTTTACAAACAGGGAGGCTGACGTTATATTTACTTTGTAATGTTTGGCATCACCAGACATTAAGCAGAATTCATCTTTGTTCCGAACCATTTTAATCTTCACGTCTATGCCGTTCAATATTAATTTTTCTTGGAAAAAGAGATTGGTATGTATGTGCCCCAGAAGTTAAAGAGTCCCGCTCCCGGATGTATTGGCGCTTCTTTTATTAAAACCGATGTTTTCTCCATCAGGATCTGTCTCTTCCAATTTGTTAAGTGTATCTTTGTAAAAAAGACCTGTAACAAACTGAAAATGAAGAGTCTCCTGACTGTAATTTAGCAGGCCTTCTAAGACAGCTGTGTAAAGATAACAATTTGAACTCTGCGATATTAGGCGGTCCCCCAGGGTAACATCAACTTGCGAAAACAAACTGGCTATAGGGTAGTTGACAAATCCAACTTTTGCACCAGCAGCTATGTTAGTCCCATCAGCATTCACTATTTTACCCCTTAGGTGTGGAAGAGTGTTATTCAAGTCAAGGTAATCTTCCCCATTTCCAGCTATGAGAAATTCTAGCGGCGCTACTTCAGAGAGTCAGAGAGGGCTGAGAGAGGTGGGACTTCAACATACTGTATATACTTTTATCTACATTCGTTTGAGTGAAAGGCACAGTAAACAGGTCCATTTCAGATTTGACACACTCTTTGGACATTCTGTGTACAAAAGTCATCTCTTAAAAAATGCCTCTCTTCTTCTTCTTTTTGCTTGCTTTAGTCTTGTTCTTCTTCTTCTGACAATGTTTAGAAAATGCTGTAAAAATAGTGCGCCTTGCCTTTTTGACTGGCAGGCTCTCACGCGATCCCAGTGGTCTCTTGTGATTTGTCTTTCTCATTACCACCAAGCTCGCCCCCTCCTGCTTTTCTCGGATATAGTCCCGGTGATCACATCTTTTACAATATTTTTATCAGTGGATTTGATATGTGGTTTTGCAATGTCAATGTTTTTCAGGAGAGGTAAAGCTCTTCTAAACAACCCCTGAAATATACCTCCAATACACACACCATACATTACAAGGGATCAAGAGAATCCCGGTAAGCCGCTACCCATTTGGGTCTGGTAATATTGGATGTAAGGTGTCGGGTCCTGGTAAGACCTCATTGCTACAGTCATGCATACAATGCCTGACGGGTCTGAAATGCAACTTCACTATCACCTTACCAAACTGAAATGGCAGATTTCTGTTCTGGACCATCTTTATTTCAATAGTCACTGTGTCAAAATGATTCTTGCTGACTGGGGCACAATGAGGTTTGTCGTATGTGATGGTAGTAATTTTATTCACTTGATCTTCTATATGAATGCACCTCAAAAGGGGCACATAGCTGTCTCTGACTCTCTGATGAGATACCATGTCACCGTACAACGTGTAAAAGCCAGCCCTGATGTCGGCGGGGAAAGGAGCCTTGTTAACCCCCGAGTCTGGTCAGGATGCACTCCTAATATTCGAACCAACTCTCCTTTTAAGTGTATAGTTTCATCCTTTTTGCCCGGTACCACGTAGACTCTTCTTTCCACCGCATTATAACTGAATTTCACAGGATTCTCAGAATGGACAGTTCTCATTGCAACATCTGTCAAAGTGGGTAGGCTTAAGGTTATCGAATTCATAAAAGACAGTAGATCATGAATACTTTCGTAATACCCGCATGGAATGTAGTAATATTTTTTTTATCCCTGGAGCTGAAACGTTGAATTTATTATCCGGTTTGTCTATGGTATTCCACATGTGTGGGTACTGTATTTCTGCTAGACCGACTTCCCAAGAACCTTCTAATTCTATGGGTTTAGCAAGCTTTATTGTGAAATTGGAAATTGTGTTAGGGAAAATGTCTGAGGAAGCATTGCTAGGCAGAGTCACAAAAAAAATTTTGCGCTCCATTGTATACCGTTAGAGAATTATAAGCTGATTAGAGGGGCATTCTGGATTTTATTGAACATCTTGGGCTTGGCTCTCTGGTATCCAGCTATTAAATTTTTCTGGCCACCCAAGCCATTTGACTAAAATGAATCGTTTTTTATTCTTAACTTTCCTAGCCAGTATTTTTTTGATCCTGTAAATGTCTGTGGAATCGACTTTAGTTTTCTGCAATTCAGGATCATAAAAGGATCCTATGAGCTCTTCACCATCGTAATCTTTCAGTTTGTACACAGTCGGTGCCCTAAGTACAAGCTCAGAAACGGTAAAGGTTTCATCTGAAAATGTTTGTTCATAACCTTTTGCAAAAGGATGTCTGGTTTTAGAAACCCTAACTGTATCTCCTACTTTGAACATAAACCAACAGTAGACCTGGGGGATTGGTAACATCATATAAGTTTTTGAAAACATTCCAGGAATTTAACATGTTTACATCAGAAGGAGCCATTTTTATGCTTCGATGGTAACTTTTGTTGTAAGAGTATACTATCGATGTAGGTTCTCGTATTATACTCACTGAAATATTTCCACATTTTAGATTTTAGTGTGCGGTTAAATCTCTCCACCACGGATGCCTTTAATACATTTCCAGCTTTTGAAAATCTTGGTTGAAAAACTCTTTCCCCTTATCGGTCTGGAGATTCTTTGGAGTTCTACCGGTGCTCAGAATATTTTGGAAGGCTCTTGTCACTTCTTTACCCATTTTGTTCTTCAGGGGCCATACCCACGCGTACTTAGTACATCGATACAGGTTAACAAATATTTATAACCTGGTTATGCTCGGACACATTTGTCATGTTCGCTAAATCCATCTGCCATTGCGAGTCTATATCAGATACATAAACATTATTTCTCCTAAAATGCCTTTTAGCGGGTTTATAAATTGTATAAGAATATTGACCAGATAACCAATCCGACACCTGATGAAATCTCAAGAGCTCTTTTCAAAGAGTCTTTTCCCCCAAAGCTGCCTGGATTTCCCGGTGTATAATATTATAACTTTTTTCATGTAACCCTCCATCATTGACGGTGAAAGAAAAATGTCAATGGTTTAAAAATCAAATGGTGCTTTATTGGTAATTTTCAAAACAATATTAAAATTAAAATTCAGAGATGTTTTATCAATCACTTCAAAACAGTATGATTAAAAACAGATAAAAACATGTTATATCACAGGTACATTCAGTTGAGACACTTCATCTGATTTTTCCATGTCGTATTCCTCGTAAAACCCGAAAGGTACATCAGACATATCAGGTACAGAAAAATGGCGCTTAGAGAAGGCCTTGGATATTTCATGTATTTTTGAGTAAGAGTAATTGTCCATATTATGAAATGCTTGTACAATAGCCTCATTGATAAAATGTTCATTTTTCAGGTCGTCGACAGCATTTTGTGCAAATGCGTGAATCTTGTGAAAAGGCAGAAAGATGTTGAAAAAAACCCTCTTTATGACCAGGCTCCTGAGCCACGGTTTGCGTAAAACAGCCAGAACCTCATGAAAGAGGCCAACCTGATAAACAGAGTGAGGCTCAAACAGACATGTATGCTGAGTCTGGCTGAGATGGTCTATTAAACACCCCTGACAGGTACCTTTTAGGTCCCGATCAACTATTATATCCATCAGAGCCGCAATCAAACTCTTGATCAGTTTCAGAGCCTTTTGAAATGTTTCACCCAGGGGTCCATCAGTTTGTTTAAGGTCCATAACCGCATAATCAGCCTCGTTGGGTGATATTTTGCAAGTGGCCTACTACAAGTCTCTACTAGTTCGTCCACAGCATCCTCTTGCCACATAGCCTGAATGGCTATCTCCTTGGCCCCTGTTAGGCTCCCTGGTACATCATTAGCAGGTACAAAAATGTCAGGTACTGTGTGGTTCTCCAGGAGACTGTCCGACCGATACATATCATCAGGAGCAGGTAACTGGGGCTCAGGTCAATATATCTGGTCAGCTGAAGGCATAAGAAGGTCCGGCCAAGACAGCTGGTCTGGAGGTGAACTGTTAGGAACAGAGTACCCGGAGCTGGGGACAATATCGTCAGGCCAAAACAGGCAATCGGCGTGCTCCGTCTATTCCGTAGACCAGCATGCCTGATCAGGAGCATAGTCGGAGAGGTGCTGGTTGTTACTCGGCCAAAACACGTCGTTGGCTGTCAGATTCTGGTCTGGAGCAGAGTAGCAGGGTTGTAGGTTACCGTCGGTCATCATTTGGTGTGGAGCAGAGTAGGCGCCGTTGGTTTGAGGGTTAGTTGGCCAAAACATATAGTCAGCGGTGGCTGTCTGTTCCACACTATCATAGACTGGCTCTTTGGAGCGTATCAAAGTGTGGAGGACTTCTGGGTGTTTCCCAATTTTTTTCCTCCTCCTCCTCATCCTACGAGCATGAATTATTCAACATGCAAATCTCCTCCTCTGAAAACAATGGCTCCAGTTTTCTTTTAATTCTTTTCATTTGGTCAGACAGTTTTCCTTGATGAATAGCCTCATCAATATTTGGAATAAGAGATTTAAAAAAAGTCCAGTCTTTTATAGAAAAATGTATTTCACTCACTTGTTCCTTTATCTCATTTTCTTGATACTCATACCCCTCTTTGTGACCGTCCTATTTATATTCAGGAAGGATAGGATCCTTCTTGGAAACCACCACCGTGAGATGTCCCAGAGCATTTCTTTTTAGTTCTACTTGTCTCAAAGCACAATTAGAATCATAGCAGGATGAGCTGAATCGATGGTTCCGTAACTCAAACATTCTGGAAACCCTGTTTGTTTTAATTTTCTTAGGAGCATTCACAAGACCGTCCATTCTATGAGCTTTTGTTTGTCGTAGCATTTTCACTAAATGACTAGAGTTTTATGTAAGAATTCTTTCGTCTCGTGGAGCAGGGGTGGAGCGACATGCCTTTCTACTAACCCTATAGGCGGTTAGGGAAACAGAGGCATACCTCATGGGTGTGGAAATTGTTAATGGGGTGTGATAAGGGCTCGGTTTATGAAAGCCCCGTTTAGAGATTATCAATTATGACAGTTGTCCAATCCTGTATTATCCTTCCCCACCCATAGGGGCAGGGAACATTTTATAAATCATATTTTCATATTTTGCATTTTGTAAATCAGATTTTGGGGTGGGGCTTAAAGCTGTCAATCAATCATCCCTTTGACAGGTTAAGTTCATCAATCATCCCTTTGACAGTTATCTGTCTGGTTAACTACTTATGCCCACAATGGTATTTTATGGTAAATGTGGATCTAATGTACTGCTTGAGTGTACAGAGATTATGGTAAATGTGGATCTAATGTACTGCTTGAGTGTACTACTTTCTAGTTGTCCCTAGTTTCTGTTAGGTTGGATGATGGACCAGGTGTACAGGATTTGATGATGAATCTTATTAATAATTTACAGTTATTCAGATTCTAAATGTAATAAATTTATCAATATGCACTTTAATTATTTTTTTATTACATTTATGATTTTGTTCTTAATCTTGCTATGAATGTTAAGTATTCAACAATGTACTTTTTATTACATTTATAGCCTTTAATCTTAAAGCTTGAAAGGCTGCTAAGTATGCACAGTATGTGTTGTTCTACTCATATTCTAATAAACTAATTTCTATTTTCTTTTATTCACTAACACAGTAATCATTATCATATGGTGTTTGCTTAGAAAAATTTTTCTCCTGTACTTGGAAGATAAGTAGTGAGGCTGATTCTCTTCATTGCTATGGTATGCCATGTGTTAGAAAGGCTTCTCATACAAGCCTTGTGTTTTAGATGGCTGCAGGGTTTGCCATTGTTTTACACAACAAATAACATTGGCATTGACTGTTACATTTTCCCATTTACTGATATATTGTGGCCTAGTGTTTATATACACCAATCAGTCACAACATTAAAACCACCGACAAGTGAAGTGAATAACATTGATTATCTTGTTACATTGGCACCTGTCAAGGGCCGGAAGTGAATGGTCAGTTCTTGAAGGTGATGTGTTGGACTCTCCAAAATGGCAGATCTTGTGAGGTGTTTAGGGTATGCAGTGGTTAGTACCTACTAAAAGTAGTCCAAGTGTAACCTTCTGCTACAATGCTCTTTTCTGCACTTTGCATCAGGTAACAGATGACAAAAACATCATTTGCCTTGAATTTCTGTTTTTTTTTATTTCCTGGATGTCTGGGAGAATGAAAAGAAATACAATGTGATGGAGACACCTGCATGCGTTCTGGGGTGGCTGCTCCTATTTCTAACCTTCATCCAGCATGCCAAATGCCACCTACTGAAGACAGGAGGAGTCCACATATTGCTCCCTGGGCAGAAACCTGAAACACTTGCTCTTCAAATACCAGTACCTGGCTATATTATATAAACATTGAACAAAATGGGGCACAACAATTTTGGGGAAATATAATTAAAAAAATAAAATAAAAAAAAGCCACAGATTCTGGAGTTGTCCATGATCATGCATTTCTGATAAAGCTGTAGACTTAAATTAATCTTTTGCCACAAATTGATAACATTTTCTCTTTGAGATGTGATCTCTCGATACTCTGTATAAAATTCCATTTTGTCCCAGTGTTTCAGATAGCGAAGTACTGTTACGGTTTGTTTTTCCCTCTCATGTCTAGATGGCTGTCTCCTCCTTTCAACATAAAACAACACTCTAGACAGAATACTGTCACCAAATTGTGCTTCACACAGGTCATTCTCTGAGTAGGACGGGAGTACATCAACCCCAAATGGTAACCTTTGTGGAAGTGCATGCAAAAACTGTGCTGCATGGCATCCAGAAGCTGATTGCCACTCAGTGAGAATTTTAGGACAGCAGAAACCTCATTCCTGGAAAGGGATGCAAGAACATTACAATTCTGACAGGTCCCCATATTAAGGTAGTTTGTAGTGACAAATTAGATGAACATTTAAAAATCTCCTGTATTGATTCATTAGAAACTGGTCTATCATTTGCTAGCAGTGCAGCATATGGTTCCTGTTTCCTATATTCTTTTTCACAAATGAAACTCAGCTGAGGGCAACTATATTCCTTGATCCAGGTATGTACATTATTTCAAAGTCAAAGGATGCTAATTTAGCTACCCAGCGCTGATCACAAACATCCAATTCACATTTTGTTATAATATGGGCCAACAGATTGTTGTATGTTCATACTGTGAAGGTATGTCCTTTCAGCTAGTAGCTAGACATGCCACAAATTGCCCACTTTAGAGCCAACAATTCTAAACGATAGGCTGGATATTTGCTCTGGGTTGGCAAAAGCAATGGGCCTTGCTTTACTCTCGCCTTCCTGTACCTATGAAAGTATTGCACCTATGCCAGCAAAAGAAGCATCCGTTGACAATTAAAATCAGGGTGAGCCAAAACAACACAGTTCACAATAGCATGTTTAAGATGTTCAAACGCCTCTTGATGGGTGGGGGTTGAATCAGTTGCATTGAACATATGAAGAAAAAGTACACGCTTTGCAGTTCTATTTTTGTTATGCTTCTTTTTCTATCATGCTAATACAGGAAATAATGGTTTAGCGATCACAGAATAATTAGGGACAAAATGCTGGTAATTATTAATCATGTGAAGAAAAAATCTGATGCAACTCTGAGAAGGAGTGATACCATCCAACTACATCAGGTCTTCCGATTGCATTTTGTTAATAGCATCAACTTTGCCTTGGATCTGTCAAAACACCATTTTCACTAATTATATTTCCCAAAAAATTAACAGTTCCTTTTAAAAAGAAACATTTCTTTGGCTAGAGTTTGAGGTTGTGGTGTCTAAGTCTATGTAAAACTAGTTCTAATCACTGTAAAGCTATTTCCTCTGAGGATGAAAAATGAACAAATCATCCAAGTAACACAAAAGGCTCAAGAATTTCAGATCACCAAAAATGGACATCATCATCCTCATGAAACTTGCAGGACTATTGCAAAGTCCTTGTGTAGCCGGTTATATTTTCATAATCATCGTGTAATGACATATTTTAAAAATCTGATGTGAGATCCATGGTGCTAAAAATGCATTTCCATCAAAAGCTACTAGACAGTCTGCATTGTGTGAAAGAGTGTAAGCATCTCTTATTCTTCTGTTATTTAGCCACTGAAAGACCATACATATTTGCAAATCACCATTTTTCTTCCAGAGTAGAACAAGTGCTGAAGAATATTCACGTATGGATTTTCTAATAATGTCCCTCTCCTCCATTTCATTAAGTAACTCATATCTGATACTGTGTGGGGGGAACTCAACAGCAGGATAATCAGAATGGCCTCTCATCTGTGAGACAAATGTGATGAATGAATTCCTTTGCTTCAACACAATCACGACTATGACAAGGGAATATGTCCTCAAATTTTTCAATCAAATCAGCTAATCGCTGCCTCCACTGATCCATTACATCACATGAATCAACTGAGAGGTCAGACAATCAATGTTGATTCAATCTCTCTCGGCAGGTCGCAGGAACCAATTTTAAATCCTCTTGCCTATTAAATTTGGCACAGGTTTCTTGTGCATAACATGCAAAGTTACACATCTTCAACAGCAAGGCAAAGGACAACAGCTGCAATTTTTGTGTTTCTTTTAGTTGTCTTGTTAGTAACATTAACTTCGAAGGGATTCAATAATCTCCCCACAGCAAAGTTATTGTATTTGCTATCAAAATACTTCTTGGTCCACTATGTGAAGTAGTAGGCTCTGTAAGAACTGCCTGGTGAAATTACGGCATTCTTCGGTAACTTTCCCCACACTAAGTATTCAATTCCTTATTGTACAAGTACAAGTCTTAACTGTTTCCTCTTTATCAGGAATGCTCACACCTTTCCATCGATTAAGACCAGCTAAATATGACAAAAATTGTTTGGCATCTGGGTAAAAACTTGTATCCGGGAGTGACATTACTTTCCAATAACTGTCGTGCTGTTTGCTCAAATGGAGGACATGCTTAATCAAATTTGTGCCAATTATCAACTCATCATGTTGTCCTGGAACTATTAAAGTTGGTACCAATAGATCATATCCATATACATGCATTTGTAATTTTAGAACAGCTTTTGCTAAGTGTGCAGGCCGTTGAACCACTGTCCTACACAGCACCAAGTGTCATATTACCAGCATGAACAGTGGTGTAGAACAGGCTGTCTGCTTCACCAACTATCTGTGTATTCTGAATGGTCAGTTGTTCATAATTCTTAGAGTTAAACTTTGCATTTTGAAATACTTCCTCATAATGGGAGTTATCTTATAAACTTGTACTGCCTCCTGCCAAGCACAGGTCATCTAGTTTCTCAAACTTGATCCAGCTGTTGGAGAATTGCCAGCTGTACAATTTTTCACTGTATGTCCCGAAATGATACAGTGAAAACAAAGTCTGTCTGAAATACAGTGTGACCTGGTAGTGTGAGTTTTATCCTCACAAACTCTGCAAGTGGACTCCATAAAAGGAAGTTGATGGGAGTCTATGATTATAGAACACTGAAGGACGTGCATCCACTCACTGCAGTTTCCCCAATATGTGTTCACCATATGGCCTAGAAGATGGTCACTTGATTGCTGCTGAATCTGACCTTGCAATGAGCAAGCAGCCAAAGTCTGGATACAAAGTTGTTCATGTGGACCACTATTATTAGAATTGGGTGAAATTTCAGTAGCCTGTGAGGGTCCTGACTGACAATTTGCCTTAATTGCCACAGTAGAGACATGCCATTTACTCTCCCTCCTAAACTCATCTCTTCTTCCCTGTTAGTCTTCTTTGTTAGTCCAGTCACTAATTGGCTTACTTTGAAACATGCATTTTAAGTTGGGTTGTGGAAAATATTTAACAAACATTCTAGCCGCCTCCTTTCCAATACTATGAATGTGTCTGCTTTGATGTCACAGCTCCTCTTCAGGTTTGTCTGCAGCCTTACTAATCGTAATCCAGTAATCACTATGGTCCTCACAACTTTCAGGTAACATTGCACAAAAATCTGCCATAGGCATGATGTATCACTAAGGTAACTAAAGGAGAATCTCCTATATTATATCAGGGTCACTTTCAGGGTCTAGTGATGGATCTCTTCGGAAGCCTATTTTTAGTAGGTACTTACCACTGCATATCGGAAACACACCTCAAGACCTCTTCCAACATATCACCTTCAAGAATTGACCATTCACTTGCTGGCTAATATATTCCACCCCTTGACAGGTGTAACGAGATAATCAATGTTATTCACTTCACTTGTCGGTGGTTTTAATGTTGTGGCTGATTGGTGTATATAAACACTGGGCAACAATATATCAATAAATGGGAAAATGTAATAGTCAATGACAATATTATTTAGTGAGTAAAACCACTAAACCCTGTTGACTCACTGATGCATGTGGGGAGTGAAAGCTAGCCTGTCTATTCCAATCCTGTAGAAGAGCTACTATAGCACAAATTGCGGTTAAACGTAATGCTGGCCATGAGTGAAAGGTGTCTGAACACGGTTATCATAGTTTGCTGCTTATGGGCCTGCAAAGTGACAGATCGGTCAGAGTGCTTGTGCTGACTTCTGTCCACCACAAAAGCTCCTACAATGGGTATGTGAGCATCAGAACTGGACCAGGGAACAATGGACGAAGATGGCCAGGTCTGAATCATATTTTCTATTAGATCATCTGGACAGCTGTGTGCATGTGCACTGTTTACCTGGGGAAGAGATGACAGCAGGATGTGCAATGGGTAGAAGGCTAGCTGGTGGAAGCAGTGTGATGCTGTGGGCGACATTCTGCTGGGAAACGTTGAGTCCTGGCATTCATGTAGATGTTACTTAAACACAAGGGGGACCTACACAATATTAGGCAGGTGGTTTTAATGTTGTGTCTGATCCTTGTTCATCCTATGTTGACAAAAAAGAAAAGTTTACGATAAAGCATACAATCCTAATTTACTCTCAAGGTTAATTAAAACTGAAAGCATGATCTTTTTCCATTAGATAAAGAAATTTGTCCCTCTTTCCTCCCAGGTCATCAAACTGCTGTACATATTGCAGGAAATCTTCTTATGAAGATCTGTAATACTGTTACATTGTCAAGGTTTTAAAGAAATACTCCACTCAAAAATGATTATATATTACTTACCTCATATGCATTTTTGTTGTGGCCAATTAAAAATGTAATCTAATGTTTCTTTAAGAATGGAGAGAAGTAAGTTTATGACATAATAAGAAGGCAATAGTGACAAGTGTTGTACAAAGGCAAACAATAGATGGGGTTCAACCACCTAAACAACAATACATATGTGTGGCAGAAATACTAACCTGATGAAAATTTATGAATAGGCATACATTTGTTCTAAAATCTGGAGAAAGAAAAAGAGTTTTTCTATTTTTTATTTTTTTTTTACTTTGGCTGCAGTACTCAGAATGAAAATTCTTTGATTTTCAGATCTTACAGTGATACATTTCTATCCACTGTCACTATTCATTATAATTTATCCAGGCTACAGTGTGCTCTGCAAGATGCTCCTAAGGTAGTGCAGTAGCTCTAAAATAAAGGAAAAAAGGGGTCTTGGTAGTCTAAAGAAATCTTTTTATCTTAATTGCCAAGGTACTTTCTGAATAACTATTGATGCTAAAACTTCTTAATTAAACTGAATAGTTTATTTTCTGCTTCTGACAGAAGGAAATTCAAAAAAGGCTGATGTATGGCAAGCCAAAATAGCATTTGGAGATATTGTTGCATGATTTAAAATACCATGAAATATTTAAAGTTATCTCTAAATCATTTGTTGATATCTTAAAATATTTTCAGATATTTTCAAGATTATTGAAAACATGTTAAGATATCCCTAAATAGTTTAATGATATCTTTAAATATATCACTAAATAAGATGTCTACAATTCAGTGAAAGATACCTTTAACCAATGTACAGGTATATCAAAGTACATTACAGATATTTCAAAATTACTTAATAAACATAATGTCAAAATGGGGTTTGATCATTTAAAAATATCTCAAAATTATGACCTGTTATTTAAGGATATCTTGGAATTATTAACCAATACATTTAAATGGTATACAGTGTGGCGGATGCCTGGGGCCCTTGCCTGGCTGGGATGCCTATATAATGGAAGGGCCAGGGAAGAAAGTGTGCTCAAGGCTTTATTTCCCCCAGGATACTAGATGGAAGCCCCCCTGGCTTACAGCCGTGCCTCGGACTCCCACAGGGCTCCATGGGAGTTGGAGTTTGGCACAACCCTGTTGGGTTCCGTGGGCGCCACCAGGGGACATTGCAGGAACTGCTGAGCCCTTTGGTGCAGCACTTCCATCACACCCGGAACTGGTGGCAGAAGAAGATCACCAGACCATTGGAGCACTTCCAGGTGTCCTATAAAAGGAGGTAGCTGCCACTACTCCGGGAGCTGGAGTCAGGAGGAGGAGGAGGAGTGATGCTTAGAAGCTCCACCCTGTGCGGGTCCTTCACCACCACCAACTGTACAGTTCCGGAGCCGTGGTCTACAGCATTTCCGCCACACCCGGAAGTGCTACCAGTAGAGGAGCAAGGAAGCCAGAGTCGGGTGGAGGAGGACGAAGTTGCAAGTGAGGAGTGGAGGTGGCAGAAGAAAGGACCGAGTTTGGGTATATTGGAGCACGGTGTTGTGTGCAGGACATTTATATAAATAAACGGGTGTGTTCTAGATATTGTGGGTCTGTGTGTCTGTCTGTAGCCGGGCTGATCTTCTACTATATATATATATATATATATATATATCTCCAATTTGAAAGCGAAATAGAAGACTACAGTAATCCCTCCTCCATCGCGGGGGTTGCGTTCCAGAGCCACCCGCGAAATAAGAAAATCCGCGAAGTAGAAACCATATGTTTATATGGTTATTTTTATATTGTCATGCTTGGGTCAAGATTTGCGCAGAAACACAGGAGGTTTAGAGAGAGAAGGCAAACAAACCAAAACATTTCAACCAGACACAAAAATAGAAGATTAAGAAAGTAAGAGTGCTACTAAGAAACAGAGAGGCACTTTAGAAAGTACAGAGGGATAGCAGCCTTTTGATACTTTACATTTTCAATCTGAATATTGGAAAAGCTAGGGAGCCAACATGAGCACAGATTCAAACAAAGGGTATTTTATTACACAAATACCTTGTCTACACAAGCACAAAACACAAGTCGTCTCTCCTTTCTTTCTCTCTCTCACCACTGCATTGCTCTCTTTCAGACAAGTGTTGGCTTCCTTCCTCCCAGCTCTGACTCGCCTGGTCTCTTTTATTGTGGACCTAGGAGTACTTCCAGTGCCATGACGTGGCCAATTGGAAGTACTTCTGCCATCCTCGATTGCAAGTTCTTGTTATTTTCAGGCTTCCCAACCAGTACAGAAATCATCAGGCATTCCGGATGGATATTGCCCCCATTTAGTTCATATTTCCATTATGTCATCCCAGGCATCTGCAATATATTTTTTTAGAGGGAAATGTAGACTTTGAAGTAAAAGATGTTAAGTATTTGGAAGATATGACAAAAGAATAGGAAAAAGACAGAAATACAAACAGTTAAGAAATAGAGATCTTTAGAAAAACAACTAAAAAAACAGCTAGGAAACAATAGAAAGTGAAAAGGGAGGTACAATACTAAAGAAAAAATGAACAAACAAAATGTAAAATGTACATATTCAATAAATTATTTAGCACTTAGCATTTTGTCATAAAATAATTTTGATATTAGAAACCCAAGTTTTGACTTGGGACATATTTTAGTACTGCAAAGGAAAATTATTATAGAAAAAGATTAAAAGAATGAGTACAAATCACTAATTAATGCTAATTAGGAAGCTAAATATTCATGCTTTTTGGAAGAAAACAAAAACACCTGTGTATGCTATTTTGTTGCAACTGGCAGCTCATTAATGTGTTCTGAAATCGGTTTGTATTGTCAGCTATCATAATTAACTATCTGCAGCTCTTAATTTTAACTAATGAAGTCATCATTCAGATTAAGTGAACTAGCAATTTAGTTGTTTAGGACAACTCTAGTGTTGATTAATGGAGCCAGAGAATGTTTGTTTTCTTAGCTCAGGGAGTAGCCTTGTTGAAATCTAGGAATATTGGAGACTGGCTGGTGATGCTGTCTTATGAGTGGAGAATAATTTACAGAAGTGGAGAATAATTTACAGGAAATGCAAATAACATCAGGTATTTCTCTTTGTTACTACAAGTAAGTAATCATCATCATCATCATCGCCTGAAACCCCTCCCGGCATGGGCCGCCGACAAAGTAAGTAAGGTCTACAAGAAAAAGCACAAAGTGCAGCCATTCTTTGTACACATTATGTTTGTTGCAGTGTTGTGCATTGGCTATATTCTTTACACCTGCAAGTCAGAGTATGGAGTCATAAGTGAAATAGTACCTTTAGAAATAAAAATGCACACGTTGAAGGTGTATGAAACATTCATTCATCCATTCATAATCCAACCCGCTATTACCTTAACACAGGGTCGCGGGGGTCTGCTGGAGCCAATCCCAGCCAACACAGGGCGCAAGGCAGGAACAAATCCCTAGGCAGGGCGCCAGCCGAACGTAGGGCACACACACACACACCAAGCACACTCCAGGGGCAATTTAGGATCGCCAATCCACCTAACCTGCATGTCTTTGGACTGTGGGAGGAAACCAGAGCACCCGGAGGAAACCCACATAGACATGGGGAGAACATGCAAACTCCATGCAGGGAGGACCCGGGAAGTGAACCCAGGTCTCCTTACTGCGAGACAGCAGCGCTACCACTGTGCCACCATGCTGTGTATGAAACATGTTTATGTCAATTGATTCATTTGAACTTGGTGAGTGACAACTAAGTTGGCCGTCATTAGTTGTAAAACTCTAACAATTATCTGACATAACAATTGCAGACATGGGTAATTTTATTCTTTATATTGACAGCAGCTAGCCTTGAATACATCATCTCTAGCTGTACATACTATACTGGTTAGTTTGGGTCAATACTTTGCAATTATATCTTTAGGATATGAGAGAAAAACAGAGTAACTGTATAAGACTTGTGCTATCATGAGAAGAATGTAAAAACAGACAGTGACAGGGTTGTAAATGGTACTCCAGTTCAGTGAGGTGACCTAATATGTCCTAACATGACCTACTAATAATAGGGCTTGGGATGGGCCTTGCGTCAGTTACATAATGCTCCTTAACCTCTCTGGAATTCTTCAAGTGTGGCTCAGAATTCTGTGTAGATACGGTTAAGTCTGAGGGGGTGACATGAAATGAGCTGCTTTACAGTGTTAAGCCCGAATAACTCTTGGGACAGTACTCTACTTCCATCTAGTGGATGAAATAACATCATGGTGCAAAACAATAATGAATATGTCTACGCTTTCTGTGATTTTTTGGTAACTCTATATGCAGCTCATCAATATTCATTGTCACAGACGGCCGGAGTCCTTGCCCGGCCTGGACGCCTCTTCACTGAGAGGACTGGGGGAGCAAGTGTTCAGCACAGTACCTTCCCCAGGACATTAGATGGCAGCCCCCATGGGTTGCAGTGGTGTCTCATATTCCCGCAGTATTTCATGGGAGTTGGAGTTATCTACAGCCCTGTTCGCATCCGGGGTTGCCACCAGGGGATGCTGCAACAGCTGCTCAGCTCTCTTGGGTGGGTTTTCCACCACACCCAGAAGTGCTGCCAGAAGTAGGTCAATGAGCACCTGGAGCACTTCCGGGGGCGTTATAAAAGGAGCCAGCAGTCACCACTCTAGGAGCCAGAGTCGGGAGGAGAGGGACTAAGCTTGCCGGAGAGGAGTGGAGGAGAAAGAAAGTATAGTATTGTTTAGAGGTGATTTCTGCTTTGGATTATGTTGTGGGCTTGTGGGGACGGGGAAACATCTTTGTTTTTATAAGTGTGCCTTCCGTGTCTGTCTGTGTCAGGTTAGCGCTGGTATAACGCCATCTATTGTCATGTCATGAATGTGGAGGAGGCTTCAACCAAAAACACAATGCTGAACAAATAACCATAAAGCTAGTTTAAGAACAAAATGAAACTGAACAATTACTTGATTCAAGTGATAGCGATGATGACATGAATTGGTCATTTCACATTGATATGGATGTTGAAATTGAACCCTGTTTGGTAGATTCCGATCAGCCAAGGTTCAGTGATGTTTGTGTCTGATGTTGTTTCATACTTTCTTCAGACAATGCTGTACCTCATTGTTGCTCATTTACAGGTAACTCCAGTCTATAGATATCTGTTAATCTTGATTATCTGGACTATTTACAATTTGTTAAGAATGTCAGAATGATAGTCTGGTGGAGAAAATAGTTTTTGAAATGAAGTGCTATGCTGAGTGATGTTTGAAAAGTCCCAGTAAACCATTTGTTGCAGTCACAGGCAGCCTGTTGGTGCGGATGACATTTTTCAGTTTTCTGAAACTGCCGAGCATAGTGGATAAACCAGTCCAGAGGTCATACTGGTCTAAAAAGCAGTTGTTGCAGTGGCCCATTTACAACAAAGTTATCAGTGTCATTTTTCACTCATTAAAAAAATACCTATATTTCACTAATAACAGCGACTACAATGAAACTAGTCACTAAGCATCAAAACTGTACAAACTGTTGAATGTGTAAAAGGCAATCATCAAAAATATAAAGATGTATATTCCATAATTGTGACAAAAGTATTGATGAAAGTCTCATGAGTTACAAGGGAAGGCTGTCATGGATACAGTACATCTTAATCAAATGGCGGAAGCACAGAGCAGAGCAGCGAGTGGAAGCACAGAGCAGAGCAGCAGAGCAGCAAGCAGAGCAGTGAGCAGAAGCACAGAGCGGTGGCGTCTCCCACAGGCACGAAGCCCTTTGGAAACACCCGAGTAAGTTCAACTGAAGTAAAGCCGGCAGCTGACCAGGAGAAATAACCAGCAGTGAGAAATCAAAGTCGATCGCTCAGTGGGTGGTGGAAACTTAAAGCCGACGGTCTCTTGGTGATTCCGCTGAATGCGGAAAGCGCCGAAGCGCCGAAGTTACTACAAAAACGGAGAAGATGATATCAACACTAAATGTAAGTTCTATCTACTATCTGCCCGTTGAGGGAACGTTTATATGTTGTGTGTCCTGCAGCATGTACAGTTCAGGTTTTCCGGCTGACAGTGTAGACAGTGTCACCTGCCAAAAGTGTTTAGTCAATTTAGAGTTGGTCGGGAAAATACGCAAATTGGAGGACCGTGTTAGGAACCTGATAGCAATTAGGCAAACTGAAAATCGGATAGACTCGGTTTGTTTAGACAATTTGGCTACTTCTGATTCAGCTTCAGTCTCTACAGGTCCCACTGTAGTCAGTGTACAGCCGAAGTCAGCAGCACCAATTCAGCCACAGGGCGAGTGGGTAACATTAAGACGGGGGTCTAAGAAGCCAAAATTTAGTCCCCCGGCACACAGGTCACCAATTCGGACCCAGAACAAATTCTCAGCACTCTGTAGCGTGCCTGTGGAAACTGAGAATAAGAAAGTGCTCATAATTGGCAATTCCATATTGCGGAATGTTAGAATTCCAAACTATGTTAAATCAGCAGTTAATGTTAAATGCCTCACAGGGGCCAAGATTTCTGGCATAGAGGCCGCATTGGACCGTGTCGCTGACAATGAAGTATCTACCTTATTGCTGCATGTCGGCACTAATGATATTTATTTACAGCAATCTGAGGTATTAAAGAGGAACTTAATCTCTCTATGTACCAAAGCTAAAAGAAAATGTCAGAATTTAGTTGTATCTGGCCCCTTACCGAGATTATATAGAGAGGATGTGATTTATAGCAGATTGCATTCCCTTCACTGCTGGCTAGAAACCTGGTGTGCAAATAAAAGCATAGCGTTTGTGAACAATTGAGATGAATTTTGGGAAAGGCCTGGATTTTTCAAAAGAGATGGTCTTCATCCTAACTGGAGGGGATCTTATGTATTATCCCAAAATATGGCAGCAAAACTGCCTGGTTGACTGATCAGAGCACCATCCAGGCCACAGTCATGTGATCTTAAATCACAGGCTGTTGTTTATCCTACCTGTTACTATCCTGAAGCTGTTAACCAAAATCCCTGTTGTGGGGCATCCAGTAAATTTAGTCTTGATACAAACCTTAAATTAATTGATAACCAAAAAATAAGGTGTATAATTAGACCAAGGGATAAAACCAGACCCTCTACCAGGGGCATCTGTAATAGAAATGTACTTCAAATTAAAACAAAAAATATATCATCAGTTCTGAAAGAAGCATGCAGTTTTAAATGCTGCTTATTGAACATTCGCTCTCTTGGCAGTAAAGCTGTTTTGGTAAATTATATTATATTAAGAACAAAATCTGATCTGTCTCTTCTCACTGAAACCTGGCTGAGGCGTCACCAGATGGATATTCGTTCCTTCATAAGTCTAGAGATTCTGGTTGAGGAGGAGGAGTACTTAGAATCAGAATCAGAATCAGAAAACTTTATTAATTCCGAAGAAAATTACTTATGTTACAACTTAACAACAGGCAAGGGACATGTTAAACTAAGAGCAAGTATAAAGTAATCATGTAAATATAAATAGAGTATAATAAATGTAAATATCAAACTAGAGTGCAGAGTGTTGCACCTTAAGTTAATATTGCACATTCTGAGAACAAATAGGTTATTCTCATGTGAAGAGAAGACAATTTATTGCACAAGAACAGATAGTATGTTGCATATTTCAAGTACTTGAAAAATGTACCTGGATATCCAATAAAGAAAAAAGGATAATAGCTTAAAGTATGGGTGAGTGACCGGAAAAGGAGTTATAGAGTCTGATGGCTGTGGGGAGGAAGGATTTTCTGTGACATTCAGTGGAGCACTTGATGCTAGTTAGTCTATTGCTGAAAATGCTCCTCTGTCCAACCACAACACTATGAAGTGGGTGATTAGCATTTTCAATAATAGACCAAAGACTGGACAACATTCTCTGATCTGCCACAGTTTCCAAGCTGTCCAGTTTTTCTCCTACCACAGAGGAAGACTTCTGAATTAATTTGTTTAGTCTCCTGATGTCTGCCACTTTCATGCTGCTCCCCCAGCATGCCACAGCGAAGAAAAAGGCACTGGCAACCACACTGTCATAGAACATCTGCAACATAGTGCTGCTGACACTAAAAGATTTAAGCTTGCGTAGGAAATACAGCCTACTTTGACCCTTCTTGTATATGGCCAGCGAGTTCCTGGACCAGTCTAGCTCCTCACTCCTCAACTATCTCCACCTCCATACCCTTAATAGACAGGGGAGTGGCTGGAAATCACAATCTTCTTAAATCAACTACAAGTTCTTTAGTTTTACTGGTGTTGATCTGCAGTTGATTCAGCTCACACTAGTCAAATCACGTCTAAACTTTACATCCTTTGAGGCATTCATTTTAAATCTTAAAACATATTCCAACACAATTATAGTGCTAGTCTACAGACCACCAGGGCCATATTCATTGTTCATGACTGAATTTAGCAACCTTCTATCTGATTTGGCTATAAATTATGATCACATAGTACTGATGGGGAATTTTAATGTACACATTGATGTGGAAACTGACACTTTTAGCAAATGTTTTACTTATTTGTTAAATTCAGTAGGATTTTGTCAGATTGTCAAAGGTCCAACTCATAATCATAACCACACATTAGATTTAATTATAACTTACAAAGTTGAAATTAAAAATTTATATATTACTCCATTAAATGAAGTTATTTCCGATCACTACTTAATTACATTTGATTTAGCCCTGACCTTGCCAACACACTCACAGATTAAAACAAAGACAGTGCGACATCTAGATTGTAATTTTGCTTCAAAATTTGTAGATACTTTGAGTAAGTCGAGTGTAATTATGAAAAACCATTTAGATCAGTTAACATCAAATGTAAATGTGGAAAACAATTTAGATCAGCTAACATCACATTATAATGTGACCTTGAGAGATGCTCTGGACACAGTGGCTCCCTTTAAAACAAAAGTGATCAAAGCACATCGAAACTCTCCCTGGTTCAATGAAAACACTCGAGCTCTTAAGTTAGAGTGTCGAAAACTTGAGCGCAGATGGAGATGGAGCGCCAAGTTCTTTTGCCTGCCGAAGGCAAAGTCATCCCTGATGGAGGACTGAAGGAATCGTGGGAAAGAGGGGTCCTTTCATCAGATTGGCTGGCCCAGTGCTGTTTCAGCCGTGGAAGGGCCAAATGGGGGAGGCAGCTTGATGGATGAGGTCCCACGACTCTATACATATCCAAATCATATTATGTGATATCATCTACTGTTAAATTCTGCTACGTACTTCTAAAATTTTTATTTTTATACTGTATTGAGGATTTGTTCTATTCTGTGTATTGTATTGTACAGTATTGACCCCCTTCTTTTTGACACCGACTGCATGCCCAACCTACCTGGAAAGGGGTCTCTCTCTGAACTGCCTTTCCCAAGGTTTCTTCCATTTTTTCCCTACAAGGTTTTTTTTTTGGGGAGTTTTTCCTTGTCTTTTTAGAGAGTCAAGACTGGGGGGCTGTCAAGAGGCAGGGTCTGTTAAAGTCCATTGTGGCACTTCTTGTGTGATTTTGGGCTATACAAAAATAGATGGTATTGTATTGTATTGTAATGGGCACAATTTGATATTGTGTTTTACATACTTGTGAAACACTTTGCGTAATGTGGAACTTGATACTTTACATCTATAGACCAAGTAGAATGGCAAGTACAGTCAATGTGGTGTTACTGTATATCCATGGACAGTTTCTATACCTGATGTGAACTGCTTGAGATTTTACTTCAAAGTAAAAAATATGCATAAAGCATTGTGCCACAAAACTGCCAGGTGTTTGGTCACTCTGGTCAAGTTGTAGGGTGGTGCTCTATGGCAAAAAGGCAAGATGACTAAGAACAAGTGAAAGGACAAGAAAGGGGCCTGCCTTCTAAGCACTTTTCGCAATGCAGAAGTTATCTCATGTCATGGGAAATGTGGAAGTCACTATGCCTTGTGCTGTGAGGGATACAGTAACACAAAGGGTGGTGTCAATCGTGCAGGTCAGCCATTTATATTCTACTCTATCATACACAAACAACAGAAAAAATATTACAAAAAAAACTTTCGTCATGTGCTTCAACAGTGCGTATGTGCATTGGTGACTGTTTCATAGAATATCACACACAGCATGTATATTAAATCTGCATTGGTAGATCAGTGTACACTAACCATACCTTTACTACTGTGATTATGTTGACGTTTTGGTATTTATATGTTTTTGTTAAACATAATAACATTTTTTGTTGTTGAAAAAATAAAATAACTTGGCTTGTTTTTCCAGGGGTAAACATAACAATAAGGAGGGTAATGCTGCTCTGGCTGACTGCCCCAGTACATTTGTAGCTCCCTGTGAGGGAACACTGTTGTAAACACTGATAGCTCAGTGACTTTGGACATTGTGAGGGCAAGTGGTTTGTGGTCAACAAATGCAGTGAAGGGTCGGCATTCAAGTCGGCTTTCAGTTGTTTCCCAGTCAAAGGTGCTATACTTCTGTTCATTTGGTTGTAAATGTCTGCTGAAAAGAGCCAATGGCTGCCACATATCATCAGCCTACTGTTCAAGCATTGCCTCCACTGCACAGTGAAGAGTGAATGAAGCATTGGGCAGCGGCTGTGTGAGCATGGCTGCATCAACTAAAGCACATTTGGTGTTTGTAAATGCCTCATCCAGGTCATTGGACCACATGACAGGAGACTCTGTGGACTGGCCCTGTAATAAAGGTTGCATATTGAGTGCTGCCCAAGGAATGAAATGGTGGTAGAAACTGACCATGCCCTAGAATACACAGAGAGCATGTACAGTATGGAGTTGTTGAGAAAAGGGTGACAGCAGAGACTTTGGAAGGCAAGGGAATCACACCCTCTTTTGAAATGTGATGCCCCAGGAAGTCTATGATAGGCACTCCAAATAGGCAAGGCACCACCTAGCAGCAGCCTGGCCACCTAGGCCAAGACAAAAATCCAAATGAAATATCTTTCACTAAAAGATAAGATGGTATGCTGTGTTCCGTAGGTGGAGATTCTAGTGCCATTAGTGGCCTCCAGAATGGGCCTTCTTCTTCCTGAAGTCACAGAAATAGGTGATGCAGGTAGCATGCTCACTTATACACCAGTATCATATAGAAAATGGTGGCCAGACTTGGCATCTGTTATGTAGAGGAGGTGGTCTGCAGGGTCTGATGAGATAGTGTTGACCTAACTGGTTGGGCTAAACTTACAAGGTGGGCAGCATTTCTTTGCGTTCTTGCAAAATCGGGCATGGTAAAAACACAGGTCAGTTATTGGGATCACAGCAGATGAAGGAATAGCAGTGCGAGTCTTTGGCTTGCTAAAGGGACTGATGAGGGTTGCAGGAGAAAGATAGCTCTGCGATGCAGAGTGAAGGCTGTCAGCCATCTTAGCTAACTCTCGGTAGTCAACAACAGGCACATTGGCCAGGGCAGTGCACATTTGTTCTGTCATATGTTGCAGAAAAAGTTCTCTAAATATAAAACAGGGTTTATGGCTCCCTAGCAAAGCTAACATAGTACATCAATGCGGAGGGTTTCTCATCTCTGACGCCCGATAATGATAGTAGTTGCAGAGCCCACTTTGACACCTGTAAGATAATTACATACTTGTTCATGTTTGGGTTATTTTCAAGCAGACTCACTACCCTGGACGCTGTGGAGCTGCAACAATGTAGTAGTACCTCATGTCATCTACCATAATGTCACGCAAATACGAACTGAGCCTCCACTTGGGCAAACCACACCAAGGCTTGCTGTTCCTGAAACTCCGTCAACTTTAATGCCACCGCATTGGCAGACATAACTCTGGAATCATCCAAAAGTGTCTGGGTCACCACTGTAGCTCCATGCGAGGGAAGAAAATACGCCACAGAACGTTTTCTCGATGCAGGCTAAAACTACTGAATTTTATTATTGAACATGTTTAAACTATATACATAACTGTTGTCTCTCCATTCACTCGCCCTGCCTCCTGTCACACTGCAGTGCGTATGAATTGTGTCTTTACAGAAGCTACACATTTCCTGCTCCTGTTCACGCTTTTGTTTTCAGTTGGCTAGATTACTGTAATGCACTTCTCTCAGGACTACCCAAGAAAGACATCAATCGATTGGAACTAGTGCAGAATGCAGCTGCTAGAATCTTAACTAGAAAAAGAAAATCCGAGCACATTTCTACAGTTTAGATGTCACTTCATTGGTTACCTGTGTCATTCAGAATTGACTTTAAAATACTTAGTTTATAAAGCCTTAATTAATCTCGCTCCATCTTATATTTCGGAATGTCTGACACCTTACACTCCAAATCGTAACCTTAGATCTTCAAATGAGTGTCTACTTAGAATTCCAAGAGCTAAACTTAAAAGAAGTGGTGAGGCAGCCTTCTGCTGTTATGCACCTAAAATCTGGAATAGCTTGCCAATAGGAATTTGCCAGGCTAATAGAGTGCTGCAAGCACTGCTGAAAACACATTACTTTCATGGCTTTCTCATAACTTAATTTTAGTTTAATCCTGACGCTCTGTATATTCAATTAATTATCATTATTATTCATGGTGGCTCCAAAATCCGTACTAACCCCTACTTTCTCTTCTGTTCTTTTTCTGGTTTTCTGTAGTGGCAATCTGTGCCACCACCACCTGATCAAAGCACTGTGATGTCCCTCCATTGATGGATTAAAGACCAGAAGTACACATGACCATCATCATCAAGTCCTTCCATGAGAACCCTGAATACAATGAGGACTGATTGAGGTCATTTATGTTAGGTAGAATGCCTGGAGGGGACTGGGCGGTCTCATGGCCTGGAAGGCAGATTTTATTTTTTCTCCAGCCATCTGGAATTTTTTTTGTTTTTTCTGTCCTCCCTGGCCATCGGACCTTACTTTTATTCTATGTTAATTAGTGTTCTCTTATTTTAATTCATATTTTGCTTTTTTCTTTCTCTCTCTTCATCATGTAAAGCATTTTGAGCTACATTATTTGTATGTAAATGTGCTATATAAATGAATGTTGTTGTTGTTCCTGGTTAATGTAATGTCCATTAATAATTATTACTTAATACACAAAGGAACAATGCTTAGAAGCTGTCCTTAAGCATTTCTTACAGTGTTCTGGCTAGTGAGTTCGGGATGTCTTATTTGTTTAGGTATTGATCAATTTCAACATTTTAGACAGATGTATGTAACATAACAATTCTTACATAACTCTTTTTGTTAACTAAATAGTTAATTTTTACAAACCTTCTGTCCTCAACCTTTCAAGTATGTGCTGCACTTTGCTTTCATTTACTTATGGGGGGTATTTTTCGTACGTGGATTAGTCGTTTAGCCGGATGTAATTGTTGACGATTTGGCCTGATCCTAGGTCTGTCGGTTTTTCGAAACTCTTGCTGGAAGTGTTGTCATAGCAACACATCCTAATCCTCAAACCTGCTTGGAGCACGTTTGTTCTACGTAAACAAGGATTATTGCTCCTGGAGGAAATTCTTTTCGAAAGATACCACTTTAGCCGAGGGGGAATATTGTACCTCAAAGATTTATTAGCACCTTATATTCGAAGTCAAACTCGGTGAAGTCGGGCTCTCACAACCACACAGAGAGTATGCATTGCTTTGAGGTTTTTTACAAGTGGCACTTTTTTATATACTGTAGGCAATGCGGAAAATCTAACTAAAAGTGCAATTTGCCAGGCAATTCGTAAAGTCTGTTTGGCTCTAAAATATTTCCTTCTGGTTTTCATAGTGTTTCCTGGACACCTGCATCTGCAGACAATAAAAGAGGCGTTTCATGCCATTGCAGGTAGGTAATAGACAGGTAAAAACACCCACAGTTCGATGAAGAATCTCAATCAGCCTAACATTCTCATTACCCAGGATTTCCAAATGTGATTGGGGCACATGGGGCTGATCAGAGTGGAGTTTGATCAAACATTATTTGGAAAATGTACCTCTCCTCCTGATAAATAATCATACACCGTGTCTTCATCAAATATTTGACCTTCGTCAATATCTTGTTGGTCAGACACAGGTTCAAGGGATATGACATTCCCTGTAACTGACCCAACAAAAAAGAGGGCTATATGGAACATACCTATGGCACACATGGAGGACAAATGTATCCAATGACCATCCTTTACCTGAAATGAAGTGACCACTGCATCCTGCCACTGGTTCTGAGGAGGAGCTTCCCCCTGGAATGCCCTCAGAAACAGGTTGATGGGCATTTTGCTGGAGAGCCAACTCTTCTGCAGGGGTTAGGTCTGGACCGCGTGGACCTCCAGCTGTTTTTTGCTTGTCTGCCTTCTTATTAGCTTTAAAATTAATGTTTTTTATATTATATATGATTATTTATGTCAACAATTCTTTAAATAGTTATATACCAATATTTATCAGTTTGAAGTATATTCTTGTACTTCACTTTAACCTGTTCCTATGTTCTCCTTGTGCTCCCGTTTGATCTGGAATTATGACATATTAAATAATAATTAATCTGACACATAGGAAATGAAATGCTGCATTCAGTAAGTACAATGCACACTACTTAGCGTTTAATTTGTCGGCCACTTTTTGCCAGCCGTCTTTTCTGGTCTGGGGTGCTTTTGCAGTGTTACCCCTTGTGCATATTAAATCTTGAAATTCTTCATGTCCTTCGAATAAAAGGTCTTGCGCCGCGTGTGTTAAAAAAAATGCGCCCATTCTTTCGTCATTTTGTTACAGCTTATCAAAGACTTGCTGATCATGTTTTCTAGACTCAATATATATGGGCTTTTCAATCAGTGCGGGCGCGCGCATTCATCTCGGATGATTAGATCCAGCTAGACTAATCTAATACACAGCTGCGTTTGAAAAACCGACCTATCCCGGATGAGTGTCACCGGCATTAACTTATCCAAGATGAGGCACCTGATCTCGGATGATTTAAGCGACGTACGAAAAATACCCCCATGTTCTTGGTTAAGTGTTCTTTACAGAAACAACATTTTTGTTTTCTTCTATCACTCATATGCATCTTAAATGTGTGATTCAAATAATATGAACAGTTTCAGGTGATTATATTGTTATAACTTGCAATGTCACCAGTTATTGTCAGAGATACCTTTTAACTGTAATGTGAGTATACCTTATAAAAAGTTAATATTAATATCATGGTATTTCTTATTTGAGTCTATTGCAGCTGGAAAAGGTTCCAGCTGCCTGTAACCTTAAACTGTCTGAGGTTGATAAAAAAGGGTCAGTCTTTATGCCAGCACCCCTACCACATGCACAGAACAGGTAATCCATCTGAAGCTAAGCATGTTCAGGCCTAGATAATACAGATGGGAGACCAACCAGGAAAAGCTTGGTTTGCTGCTGGAAGAGATTTGGCAAGGCCAGCAAGGGGTGCTTACCCTGTGGTCTGAATGTGGATCCCAATGCCCCAGTGCAGACAAGGACATTGTTCTGTAAAAATGGTTCTGTGCTTTGGATAAGACATAAAATCCAGGCCCTGACTCTCTGTGGTCAAAAAAGATCCCTGGGCATCCTTAGTAAAGAGTAGGGTGTTTCCTGATGGCCTGGCTAAATTGTCCACTACAGCATAGTAATTCTGGCCCCATAGTAATCCCCTGTCTCAGAATGGCTAACTATCTCTCTTATCTCTTCACCACCTGGTAAGTAATGTGTGGTCAACACACGGATGCAAAATGGCTGCTGTTGCATCATCAAGGTGGATGCTGCACTTTAGTGGTGGTTGATGTGGCTCCCCACTCTGTATGTAAATCGAATTAAGAAGTAAGAAAAGCACTATATAAATGTAAAGAATTGTTACGATAATTATACAATAACTTTCTGTATTTTTCCAAGTTTTATTTCAATTGAAACTGCTTTAATATTACTTAGGGGTAGGAGGCATAGCACTGCTCAGATTAGTAGAGCCTTTCAATAACCTCGAATGAAAAATGCATATATTCTGATCCTGCTGGAAGCTAGTGTGCAAATTTCAAGTATATGTTTTATCTTGTGTAATTTATAGATCTTGTCATTTATATAATTATTATCTACTGCTATAAAAGTCCAGAGAAGAGCGACTAGGCTGATTCCAAAAATGCATGGAATGAGTTATGAGGAAAGATTAAAGGACCTGAACCTTTTCAGTTTAAGCAAAAAGATATTAAGAGGTGACATGATTTAAGTGTTTAAAATTATGAACAGGAATTAGTACAGTGGAGCCAGTGTAATGTCCAAAAAAGACATAAGACGCATAATTATGTAATGCAGGTTTGTGGTGGTGCTTGGCAGAGATGATTCTTGCCTTTCTAAGCAATTACAGGAATTAAAAGCAAATGTAGCTGTGTCTTTTCCAAGTTTTCAAAATCAATCAGCAAGTTGATAAGGTAGGGGCCAGCATATGTGAAATGCATAACAAAAGAAAAAATTACAGTCTAGCAATGTTTATTTTAAAAGTTTAATGAAAAATCAAAGAAGAATGAATCACATACATAAAAGAGAAAAACAAAAGGTTTCTTCTATTTGTTGTTACAATTTTAGCTTTCTCATTTTAAGCTCTAGTTACATTCTATGCTTAAAACTTAATAAACTTTTCTGTGGTATTCTCTAATGAGTTATGGTTTAAAATAGTTTGTTCCTCATACCAGGCCAACTGAAATATGTCTTAGAATACTTAGAATGACAAGAAAATAGGTTAGAACACGCCACGTACATTTTAGCTGGCCAGGGATAATATTTAAACCTTCCATTATTTGCTTAATATCACTGTATTCCATATAGCTATATTTAATCTACCAGTGTAACATTAATTTACTTGAAAAGCATCAAACTATTGTTAATTCAAGATACAAGAAACTGCACCTTCTTGATTTTTCAGGTAGTCAGGTTTAGAAAATAAACCCACTACCACAGAAAACTACACAAACAGCTTATCTAAAAGTATTGGCTCAAGAAGTCAGTAAATCTGCTAACATGGTAACTTCATTTCTTTTTTACTTTTTGATTTTTTTGAAAACTTGATCAGTTGGACACTGTCATTTTTAAGGTTTTAATGTCATTAGAGCTTGACACTTTTTCTGGTGGTTGAAGCGCATATATATCTCTCTATTACATTAAAATGTTTTCCGTTATGTCCACGTTATTCAGCATTGACTACTCCCCTCCACACCACTCACACAATCGTTGCTCCTACTGTGCACATCCTCTCTCCATACCACCCCATGACACTCTCAGTGCTGCTAACTCGCCCTTCAATGCAATATGTTATAATGGCATGGCGGACAAGCAAATTATCTATTCAAGAATGTTGAACTTTAGATTGCTATAAAAAAGAGTGGCAAGTGCTGATGATGAATGTTGAAAAAAAGAAAATGAACAAAAAAAAGCTGCATATAATAAAAATCAAGAACAAAGAGAATCATCCAATAAATGAGAAAGAGAAAAATATCCTGAACAATATGCCAAAAGAAATTCAAAAAAGCAACATTTATAGAATGTAAGTTAGAGGATAAAGTAATTCATAATATTGTTTTTGATGAAGCATTAATGTAATTTAACTTTTAATTATATTTAATTACATTTAATTTTTTTCTAGTTTTACTTTTTACTCTGTTTTATTATTCACTGGTATTTAAAATAGACAATTGTAGTGAAATACTCAAGTAACTGATTTTCTATCTTCTTATATAATATGCTACCATGGCTGTCCATTTCTCTGTCCAGGATTTTAAATCACCTGTAGTTCGTAAACCGTTTGAACTATTGACCTGAAATTTGGTACACATATACTACGTGACGTCTACTGTCCGCTTTCAGGGTGATGATTGACCTCCAAGATTATTCCTCTTTTTATTTTTATTTTATTTTATTGTATAATCAACTCTCGGCAGCAGCCTGCAGGTTGGCCATGCGGCACATGCATATGGGCGCCGTTCTCATCCCTACCACCTTCGCCGTCACTTGCCCTACCTCTTCATATCTTAAATCATTCTTGAGGCAGATTGAAGACTTAAGTGCCAGTTTAAGTGAAAAATAAAGGAAAATGTACAAGTAATTGCAACACAAACACTGACTTAATCAGTTTTAACGTGAAAAGGTGCCAACGAAAGAAGAGAAGAAGCAGGCCACTAAGGTGGATAAAAGAAGAGCTGCTCAGGAAGCAGCAAGAGCATCAACCTCTGAGCAAATGAATGCTAAACGTACAGAGAAAGAGTATGAAAACTATGAATGCTCAAGTCATGTGTATTCACTGCACGTTTAGTGCGCCATTACTGGTCTATAATAACTAAGAACCAAACCGTCTTCTTCCCGCGCCACACATACTCTTCTCTATACCATCTGTGGCATAGCGGGTCTAAGGCTCAGAAAAGAGTGTTGTTTTTAAAAAATAAATAGTTAATTAATTGGCCAGCTCCTTCTCCGTGGGTGTGTACGCTCATGCTGCTGTGGGGAGTTGGTGGAGTAATTGTGCCAAGACACACCTGCACAAGAAGGTGTGGTCTGTCTCAATTGTTTCATTGATTTCTTGCGATGTGCAATTGAGACGCTGTGCCTACAGAGCCTTAAGAATGAGCTTGCACGAGAAAGGGGTGTGGGGAATCAAAAAGTCAAAAAAGGCCAATCAGATAGAGATGAGAGAGAATCAGAACAAAGAGAGAGGGCAGGACCGAGAAAAAGCAAATGTGAGTGAATAAGAGAGAGAGAGAGAGAAGGCAGACAGCTGGAAGGAAGTCCCTTGAGGGAATGTGCAGACAGCACTTAGGGACTGATGGTCACTCTAGCTGAGCAACCTGGAAGCTGGAGTGACTCGCCGCAAGAGAGGCAGCGCAGCTGCAGGGGAAGGAGAGGCTCAGTGAGGTGTCCTGCGTGGAGCCATGGACTGCAGGAGTGCGAGCCTGGTAGCAGAAGTCAGAGGTTCAGTGTTGGTGCCCTGCTGGGAGCCGAAGACAGCTACAGGGGCCCAAGCCTAGGAGCAGTGATGAAGGTGGGCTGAACTGTTGGATAGGCACCTCCTTGGTTGCAAGGACCTGCTCTGGATTAAGCCAAGGAGATGTCTGCTTTTAAGGGAAAGCATAAGGGCTTATGCTTTAAAGGACAGATTTCTGCACTATGTTTTCAATCTCATTTTAAAGGATTATTTATTGGAATGCTTTTAACCTCCATATGAACACTTTTTTGTATGGATTCTTTATTTATTGAACTTTGTGCTACACTTTTTGGACACTTGCTGTGTTTGGTTTTTAATAAAAGCACAGAGCAATGATTCACCTTCCCCTTCCTTTATGTGGTGTACTCATTAGCTGGCTCATCCCACAGAAATGTTATCGGCAATGCAGGTTGAAGAGGCTCCTGTTGGGACCTGGTAATGTGTGGCCAACATACACCATTACACCATCTTTTTAAATACAATTGGTTTCATAACAAAGGAGCGCCCCAATGCCTTAGAGCAGCTCAGCCACAAGATAGCAGGCATGTTGGCAAGCGAAGTGAGCAGGGGGAAAAGCCCCCTAGATAGAATTTAAAAAAAAGACTTTTACCAATAACATTTCCTCACCAGCATTTGTTAGAGGCATTTTTAATTTCAAGAGGAGAAAGCTCTGTTTAATTTCTTTTTTGAAAATTCCCCTTTAACACTACAATCCCTGAAGCCTAAGAAAAAACTCAAAATCCCAGGCCACCTTAAATTCCTTCGCACCTCTCCATTAGTGTCTTTTGTTTTGCAAATGTGTCAGTCAGCGCAAGCAGCCTGCTATCCCATCAACCCACGAGGCTTAAGTCAGTCACAAACGTCTCCCAGCTCAAGTCTCTTTATCGTGGTGTGAAGAGCTTGGAGTTGTATAGGGTAAATAATACAGTATATCGTTATTTGGAATAAATACATTTCATGTGTGTTCCATGTCTACAAAGATCTGTGTAAGTGTAGGATGACACAAAATGCGAGGCAAGAAATTCTGAACACATACCTAAAACAGAAAGGTTTTCCATGTTATACTAATAATGACATGAAGTGTATAATGTATGAAGACTTTAGTCCAAATATCAAATAAACACATGCACTTTTATTCAAGAATATATCCAAATAAAAAAAAATCATTCAATTTACATGTTGCTATCAATGAGTTAAAAACCTGATGTCAATCAACAGAAAGTGGGTATGTATTCTTGGATGGTGCAGAGGTGAGAACTGCTGCCTTATAACCAAAAGGTTCTATCTGTAAAAGATATTGCTGAAGAATAAAACTGAATAACAAAAAATTCAAGTGACAACAAGATACCAAGAATATATGATTAACCAGCATTTGTGTGTTTGCTTATATCCCTTCAGCAATATCTTTTACAGGTAGCAAAACTTTACACCAGCTGTTACAGACTAAAATCAAATGCATGTTTTTATTATATTACTAGCTGATTAACCAGTGGCTTCGCTCACTGAGTGCAAAGGAAAAAAATAAAATGTCTATAAGTTATTAAACAGTAAAACATTAACATTTAAGAAGTAAAAATACATTTAGCACTACTGGAGTGGTTTTGGGTAAACTACATTTTAAAGGCGCTATAACACAACAGGTAAGTAGTACTAACAGCAGCTAAAATGTATTTGGATCATTTCTGGTAGCAGATCCGTTGTGAAAGGTGCTACACGACCGCTGTGGAATAGAAATTACATTTTCTATGTGATCGTCCAAATTTCTGCCTGACAGCCTTGCACTACGTGCCTGTGACTTACTTGTTAAAATAATTCATCACAAAAGCAGCCTTAAATGTTGTGGGGTTTTAGTGACCCAAACTCACCTTAAGGGACAGTAAGTAGTCGTGCAGGGCAATTTACAAACAGAGTCCTGCTTCGATGGCGCGGATAACACTCATTCGCAAAGATTTCCACTCTCCCAGGAGCCGATGGGGCACTTGAAGTGTTACAAACAGTGCAAGAAGAGAGGACGCTGCCCGAAACTGCGAAGCTCTCGACCCGGCAGAGCAGCCTGACATTCCGTGCCTCCCAGCATCCACTTTGTTCTCACGACCCCTCGCCGCTGAAGGCTGTCTTGTCTTCACATTGTTTACAGCTCGGAGCAGTTAAAAAGTAGAAAGACGCAAAGCTGTTTTCCTCACCTCTTCTAATATCAAGTACTGCCAACTAAAAAAAAGTTACAATGTGGTAGTTTCCGTGACAGTCACATGGACGAATAAATACAACTTCTCTGTCAGAACGCGCCTGGCGGCGGACGGCTCAGCGCTGTAGTCTAGAGGGGAGGGAGAGGGCGACGCGGGGCACACTTCTATGGGATAGATTGGCGTGTTTGTGTTTATTTCTTTTCAATATCAGTAAAATAACTCTCACACAAATAATAACAATTCGTAAAGACGATATAAAAATGGCGTCCACAAATGAAGTGATTAGTTCCTGTATTATAATATGTTCTGTGGTCATATGTAATTTCCATATCGCGTGTTCATACAAAATTTCCGTTTCAAACGTGAAAAGAATTTTATATATATAGATAGTAAAATAATAGCAGCTCACTACTCAAAGTGCAGACAGCCCGGACTTGAAACCAGAACCTTTTGGTTATAAGGCAGCAGTTCTTACCTCTGCACCATCCAAGAATACTTATCAAATTTCTGTTGATTGACATTTGAGCTTGGGTTTTTAACTCATTGGCAGAAACATGTAAACTGAGTGATTTTTTTTCTTTGGTTATATTCTTGAATAAAAGTGCACATGTTTATTTCATATTTGGACTAAAGTCTTTACATATTATACACTTCACGTCATTATTAGTATAGCATGGAAGAACGTTCTGTTTTAGGTATGTGTTCAGCATTTCTTGCCTCACATTTCATGTCATCGTACACTTTCACAGATCTTTGTAGACATGGAAGACACATGAAATGTATGTATTCTAATAATGATATATTATTTTCCCTATACAACTCCAGGCACTTCACACCACGATAAAGAGACTTGAGCTGGGAGAAGTTTACAACTGACTTCAGGTCCTTCCCTTGGTGGGGGTAGTGAGGGGAGAGGGATAGCATGCTGCTTGCTGCTTGTGCTGATCAACACATTTGCAAAACAAAAGATGCTGATGAGGAGAGGTGCGAAGGAATTTAAGGTGGCCTTGGATTACAAGTTTTTTCATAGGCTTCAGGGATTCTGGTGTTAACCTGAGAGAGATACATGCTTGTGGTCAATGCACCCCTAGTCAAACTGGAGCAACTGCTGCAATTTGGTGGGCAACCCATAGATTTGAACATCAATGGTATTTAATGGCAATGCTACACCAGTTAATTTGTCAGTCAGTCAGTCATTGCCCAACCTGTTATATCCTAACACAGGGTCACAGGGGTCTGCTGGAGCCAATCCCAGCCAGCACAGGGTGCAAGGCAGGAACAAACCCCAGGTAGGGTGCCAGCCCAACACAGGGCACACACACACACACACCAAGCACACATTAGGGACAATTTAGGATCGCCAATGCACCTAACCTGCATGTCTTTGGACTGTGGGAGGAAACCGGAGCACCCGGAGGAAACCCATGCAGACACGGAAAGAACATGCAAACTACATGCAGGGAGGACCCAGGAAGTGAACCCAGGTCTCCTTATTGCGAGGCAGCAGCGCTGACACTGCGCCACCATGCCGTCCAGGTCAATTTGTTTCCTTTATAAATAAAGGCCTTATTAATATTAATAATAATAATAAAATAATAATAATAATGGTCCAGAAAATAAATGTGCTGTTACTCTTTGTAATATGATATAGATAACAGTATTACTTGTGATATGATACAATGACAATAAAAACAATTTTAATACTACTACTACCACTACTACTACTACTACTATTATATCAAATACTAATACTATTACTAATAATAATAAAATAAAAGCTACTACTACTACTGAATGTGCTTAATAAACTTAATTATTGCAGTAGATACCAGGTTAAAATGGATTAGATTACATAAACTATTAATCCCAAGGAGAAATTTAGTATAACTCTTCTAAGTGTAGCATCCATCCATTTTCCAACCCGCTGAATCCAAACACAGGGTCACGGGGGTCTGCTGGAGCCAATCTCAGCCCTCACAGGGCACAAGGCAGGAACCAATCCCAGGCAGGGTGCCAACCCACCACAGGACACACACAAACACAACCACACACCAAGAACACACACTAGGGCCAATTTAGAATCGCCAAACCACCTAACCTGCATGTCTTTGGACTGTGGGAGGAAACCGGAGTGCCCAGAGGAAACACACGCAGACACGGGAAGAACATGCAAACTCCACGCAGGGAGGACCCAGGAAGCAAACCCGGATCTCCTAACTGCGAGGTAGCAGCACTACCACTGCGCCACCGTTTGTGTAGCATGAAGCTGAATATTTAGATATTTAAAAATGAACATGTGAATGTATCACCTGCATTTATGAATTTATCTAAACTTCATTTTGTCCATCCAATGACAAATAGCAAAAAAAACATAACTAAACCAGCAATGTTAACTGCCAATAAAATTGACCAACAATTGAAGTTAATCTGAGCTAACTGCTCTTTTATTATGTCAAAGTTTCTTCATTCTTGTTGATTTCTGCCAGTAACTAACTGCAGGGAGATTCATTCAAAAGAGGCCCTGGAAATTCTGTTGTAACTCCCGTTAAGATGAAGCAATCTGAACCAAAAGACTACGCTATATACACCTTGACGTATGTGTAATCAATTGCATTACATGAGATGCTGGAAGTGGTTTCTGTTTTCTGCCAGACACATTTCAACGCAGTGCACCATGCTCCTGAACATATCAGCAAGTGTTTCGGGGGGAATAGGAGCAATTTCACGTTGGATGTTTTCTTTCAAATCTCTCACAGTGCAAGGCTTGTTCTGATAGACTTATCCTTTGAGCATACCCCAAAGGAAGAAGTTTGGTGGTGTCAGATCCAGTAACCGTCTTGGCCAAAGCCCCTTTGAAAGCACCCCGTTGCCGAAGAAGGAGTCAATTTCTGCCATGCCCCATGCTGATGTGTGACATGTTGCTCCATCTTGCTGGAAGTAACCATTAACTCACGGTCATCCAGTTGATTCTGACATCGCTTAAATGAATTGGTGACCCAATAGGTTGACACCATAAAGACTCGCTACTAAATACTGTACACCATCATCCTGATGAAAAGTCAAGTGACTGAGTGAAGCGGTACGGGTGGTATGCACCCAGAAGTTGCAAATCAAGGAGAAACCTTGCGACAGCTGTCTGGCGCCTACCTCATTGCTCCGACGCAGGGGCATCCTGGCTTGTTTGAAGCTCCTTATACTAAGGAGCACATTGCACTTCATATGTCAACTAATGTTAATGACATGTTAAACACTCAATATGAAAACTGTTATGCAAAATACTACTTCATACCTCCAGTAAACCACTAGCTTTGGTGTAGTGGCAATTTATGTAATGTTAGCTGGCTTACTGGAAGTTGCACTAATTTAGATTTCTTAATACAACCGCAAGTGCAGCATGATCAAAGACACATGACATCCTATATGGTGTTCCACAAGGCTCTATCCTGGGTCCGCTGCTCTTCTCAATCTACATGCTTCCATTAGGTCAGATTATCTCAGGGCACAACGTGAGCTACCACAGCTATGCTGATGACACACAGCTGTATTTATCAATTGCACCTGATGACCCCAAATCTCTTGATTCACTAACACAATGTCTGACTTGTATTTCAGAATGGATGAATAGTAACTTTCTCAAGTTAAATAAAGAGAAAACTGAAATCTTAGTGATTGGCAATAATGGATACAATGAGGCTATTAGAAGTAAACTGGAAGCTTTAGGATTAAAAGTCAAAACGGAGGTAAAAAGCTTAGGGGTAACTGTTGACTGTAATCTAAATTTTAAATCGCATATTAATCAGATCACTAGGACAGCATTTTTTCACCTAAGAAACATAGCAAAAGTTAGACCTCTTATATCATTGAAAGATGCTGAGAAATTAGTTCATGCGTTTGTTTTCAGTCGACTAGATTACTGTAACGCACTCCTCTCAGGACTACCCAAAAAAGAAATAAATCGTTTGCAACTAGTGCAGAATGCAGCTGCTAGAATCCTTACCAGGAAAAGAAAATCCGAGCACATCTCTCTAGTTTTGATGTCACTACACTGGTTACCTGTGTCATTCAGGATTGACTTTAAAATTTTGCTTATGGTTTATAAAGCCTTAAATAATCTCACCCCATCCTATATATCGGAATGTCTGACGTCTTATATTCCAAATCGCAACCTCAGATCCTCAACTGAATGTCTCCTTAGAATTCCTAGAGCAAAACTTAAAAGAAGTGGTGAGGCGGCCTTCTGCTGTTATGCACCTAAAATCTGGAATATCCTGCCAGTAGGAATTCGCCAGGCTAATACAGTGGAGCACTTTAAAAAACTGCTGAAAACACATTACTTTAACATGGCCTTCTCATAACTTCACTGTAATTTAATCCTGATACTCTGTATATCCAATTCATTATAATAACTATTCATGGTGGCTCTAAAATCTGTACTAACCCCTATTCTCTCTTCTGTTTCCTTTTCCGGTGTCCTTTTGGTGGTGGCTTACGCCACCACCATCTACTCTAAGTACCATGATGTTCCAAAAATGATGGATGGATTAAAAGCCAAAAGTCTGTATGACCATCAGCATCAAGTGACTCCGTGAGAACCCTAACTACAAAGAGGACTATTTCATTTATGTTAGGTAGAATGCCCAGAGGGGACTGGGTGGTCTCGTGGCCTGGAACCCCTACAGATTTTATTTTTTTCTCCAGCTTTCTGGAGTTTTTTTTCGTTTTTTCTGTCCACCCTGGCCATCGGACCTTACTCCTTTTCTATGTTAACTAATGTTGTCTTATTTTAATTTCTTATTTTGTCATTTACTTTCTTTTCTTCATTATGTAAAGCACCTTGAGCTACATTTTGTATGAAAATGTGCTATATAAATAAATGAAGAGGTGCCCCAGGAATCTATTGTCCGGTAATGCCCATTTGTCACCTTAATACAAGCTCCTCAACATTCACTTAGGAGTCCACTACAGTTTACAGGTTTGTTTTGGGATATTTTTTTTTTCGCAGTCCTCCTTTTTTGATTTTCTATTATGATTATAAGTTAGTGTTATATTTCCTCACATTTACAATTTGACTATAACCTACATTTTAACTCTTTTAGGGCGGATGTCGACTTTTGTCGACAGGAGGGGTTGAGGGCGCATGTCGACAAAAGTCGACATCCAGGGATAGAGGGCGACAATCAGCTGTTAATGGCGACAAAACACACTGTCGCGTCACAGGCATTCCCTCTGTGCTTGGAGGAATGCTAGACTTGTTGACTCAGCAAATGATCCTTGCCTGTGCGTGAGTTGCGAAATGTAAACAAACACTAACAAAGACAAGATGGCATCAACATCTCACGAGGGAGCGAAGCGAGTCGAGAAAAGAAAATACTCGGCAGAAGACATTTTGCGCATAATCGCGGAGCCGGAGATTGAGGAAGAGATTGAGGAGCCGGCATCAGCCGATCGGAGACCAGCCGATGCCACCCCAGCTGCTCAGCTGGCAGCTGAGCGCATTCGCTCTGCCAGTACACCTACGGCAAGGTTCGCATGGGAGGAATACCCAGAAATTGATCCATGGGAGCCGATCTGGCTAACTGACTTTACAAGAAGGCACGGCTTGCTGCTGGACACAACGGATTACAAGCCGCTGGACTATTTCAAACTGTTTTTTCCTGAGGCAGTTTTTCAGCTGATACAAACAGGTATGCTGAACAATTTTTTGAATCGCGGGATGCGCTCGCTCCGCGATCTCGTTTTTCAAAGTGGAAACCCACAACAAAAGACGAGGTGAAGGGCTTTGTGGCATTGCAGATTGAGATGGGACTGGACTGGCGATATAATTTCAGGGAGCATTGGTCCAAACGTGCTTTGTCACCGGTTGGCTTTGGACAGGTTATGCCGCGTGATCGGTACGTGCTGCTGCAAAGCTTCATTCACTTTTGTGATAACAAGGAGCAAATTCCAAGGGGTGAGCCAGGCTATAATCCGATGTACAAAGTTCAGCCCCTGCTTGACATTGTGGAGCCTACATATAAACAATTTTATCAGCCTGGCCGTGATTTGTCTGTGGATGAATCCATGATAAAATATAAGGGACGGCTTTTTTTCAGACAATATATGCCAGACAAGCCCACCAAGTATGGCATAAAGGACTTTGTACTGGCAGAAGCAAACACTGGCTTCTGCCTGAAAGTAATTACTTACACAGGAAAGCATTCTTTTCAGAGAGAGAACTGTCCTTTGACAACTCAGGTTGTGCTGGAGCTGCTTCAGGGGTATGAACATTTGGGACATGTTGTTTACATGGACAATTTCTATACATCTCCAGAGTTGTTCATGGAGCTACAGAGCAGGGGAATAGGAGCTTGTGGCACAGTCAGGGTGAATAGGAGACACATGCCTTTACAGCTGAAGCCAGACAGGCTGAAGTTGAAAAGAGGGGACAATCCTGTTTTCATGCGGGCGGATAACTTGGTGGCATTGGCATGGCATGATGTCAAACGGGTCACTTGCCTTAGTACAGTTCACACTAACAATTTATGTGAAAAAACAATTCGTTCAAAGGGAAACCCAGCAGGTAGGAAGCTGGACAAGCCTGTTGCGCTTGAAGAGTATAATTGTAAGATGGCTGGAGTAGATCGACTGGATCAGATGCTGGGGACATATGCTTACGGCCATAAGTCCACCAAGTGGTACCACACTGTGTACCATCGCCTGCGTGAGATTGCACTCACAAACGGATTTCTATTATTCAAGCAGGCAAACAGTGACAGCACTATGACTGTGGCAGATTTACGCAAGAAGGTGGTTGACAGCTTGCTGGAAGAATATGTCGGAGTGCCTTTTGCAAAGCGAGGAAGGCCAGCACAAAGAGCAGTGCCAGACAGGCTGACTGAGCGCCACTTTCCTGCCACATATGAGGATAAAAAGTATAAGCCTGACTGTGTTGTGTGCAGCAATAGACTACTCAAAAAGAGGCACCAGTGCAACACATATTGTAAGCAGTGCAACGTGGCAATGCATGCAATTGGCTGCTTTGAGCAATATCATACTTTGCAGGACTTTGCCTTGTAGCATGTACAGTATGTGCAATAATAATATGTTAATTTATATAGTATGCAGGCTCATACAAAATACAAAACAGTTATATTTGTCAAAAATAAATATTTTTTGTTGATTTGATATGTTAAACAATTGTTTTGTGTTCTTTTTTTAAAAAAGTTATTTTCTGGAAAAATATTCAGCCCTGGGAGAAAAGAAAAAAAAAAAATTAGCCCTAAAAGAGTTAAAGCAAAAAAAAAACTCAGTCCTTCTTTCAGCACCACATGAAAATAAGGCCTAACGAAATTCACTGAAGAGCCAGTGAGATGTTTAGATTATTCCTAAACGTGAGAGACTGATACACTTAGAGGTGTTGATTAAAGCCATGCCTAACACATATCTGAGACCACATTTTCCTGTGTGCAGAAATTTTACAGCTGGTGAAAAAGATCATGCAGGAAATATTTTATAGGAATGTTTGATCCTTGAATGGGAGATTGGGTACGTGCTCAGGATCATCTGAATTGTTTCTTTTTAATTCCAGGAAATTAATAAAAGATAAAGAATAGGAAACACCAATTTTATATCTGAGCATTAAAATTGAAAGTAGAATTGATTTGACATGGAGCTTCAAATAAAAAATTAATTACTGCAAGAAATGATACCCTACTACTGCCTTTTTTGTCAAGTTATCCCTCTTGACACTGTACATGGATCTTAGAATAGATCTGAAAATTCATGAACATTCAGCTGCACTAAAATACATTTTTGAATGCCCAAGGAGGAACAAAATAATTAGTTGGCTAAGGAATTATTTATTAGCAATAAACCACATTGGTGTGAAAAAGTATTCAATCCCCTTGAAAGTCATCATAATTTTCTGCATTATAAAAGATTTGTACAAATATTTATCCATTAATTTTTAAAGTGAATTCTTATTCTGTAACAATACATTTCCAAAGTCAAAATATAAACCATTTTCTGTAGCTATTTAACTGAAGAAGAAAAACTCAAAAGTTAGTATCCAAGCCCTAAACATTAATACTTTATCGAGAACCATTTTGCTGCAATAACAGACATAATTGTTTTGGGGTAAGTATGTACCAGTTTTGCACATTGTTCAGGTGTGATTCTTCTTGGCAGAATTCATGCAGATCCTCTAGGTTGGCGGGATGGTGCCTCTGGGCAACAGTTTTCAAATAGTGCCACAGGTTTTTAATAGGGTTAAGATCAGGGCTTTGACTTGGCCATTCCAAAACACTCACCTTTCTAATTATAGCCATTCCAGTATGATGTTTACCTTATGCTTAGGGTCATTGTCATCTTGAAAGATGAATTTGCTCTCAAGTTGTAGGTTCATAGCAGACTGGAATAAGTTCTACTGCAATTTTGTGTGGTATTTGTGTCCATCCATTGTCCCTTCAACTATGACAAGATTTCCAGTCCTAGCACGTGAAAATCATCACCATGATTTCGTTTGAGCTATTGAACTAGATTGAGGGTTAGGGAATGTTATATCATTAGAGAGTTATACAGTTGCTAAACTAAGTTGTTTTAGGACATAATTGGTTAGAATATAGCTAGTGAAGCCCAAAAAGGCAAGAAGTGGTTGTTTAATAAAAACCAGTTAATGTGATGTGAGATTTTGCATACAAATTGATAAATATTTTGTATGGCTTTATTTGTAACTTAGGCAAAGCAATGTTATATTACTGTTACATTAGTGAAAAGCATTCATGTTTACAACAAACACCAGGACTGAGTTTCTGAATTTTACGGCAGGATTTGGGGGAAGAGCCTGAAACAAGTTTGGTAAATGTTTCTCTGAAGTCTCTCAACTCCCACACAAAGGCAGGCTGCCTAACTGCCAAGCTTTACCTTAACATATGGTTTTGGGGGATGGCAGGTGTGAAAGTGTTCTATTCCCCCATTGGTCTGAAGTATGGTGGTTTGGGACTGGCTTGTATCAGAAGCCTTTAAGTACTATGATGCCCTATTGGCTCTAGTGGTTGGATAGAGAATCTATAAATTTGCTCACTCCCTCACTCTTTCTCCCTTACTAACATCTGATGAAGGAGCATCTCATACCATGAACTGAAAAAGACAACACAATGGAGAGCACAGCTCGGCAGCCATATTAAGACAGGCATGCGGCCTGTTCTGAAGAAAGCTGACCACAAAATGATGCCTTAACTAGAGACATTTTAAGTAACTAACAAGTCTAAATGTCGCCTGAAACTACACATCACCATTTAATCAAGTTGTATGGTTGCCAATATTCAAATGTACTTTAAATATTGTTATTATTTATGAATATTATCAATAATTCATTGTTTTAATTGTCTTTTACTACACCTAATTGCCTGAGGTTATAAATGTAGAAGGGAAAGTGGGGAGAAGTTATATACTATAATACCTTATAAACAGTGGTAAGTCTGTGAGATCTGAGGCATTCTGACAAAGGCTACATATTAATAATACAAAAGGGGAAAGTAGAGTAATATATTTCTCTACCAAGACAAAACACCAGTGTAACATTTCAGACAGTTTTGTGCTGTTACGTCAGCACATATAAAATAGTTTAAAACGAAATTGATCATCACACCTGAAACTAAAAAACAAAAGTGTTCATCAAATGGATGTAAATGAAGATTAAAGTAATTCAAGCATCTAAACTAAGAGAAAAGTCTCACAAAAGTAAAACGCTACTAAAACTGAGGGCTGAATAATTGTGAGGTGTCATCAATACATTAGTGATGAGCCATTTCCTGTGTACCTATAGCAAGTGGTGATACTGTAGAAGCAAATGAGTGGAGATCATGCAAAGCAGGGTAACATTAATTCCTGCTCCACTTCATTTGCTAGTTAATATACTGCCTAGATACTATCAGAAATAAAAGATATACAGGTCAAATCCTGATATAGTGAATACTGGAGTAATAAAATGCTCCGAATAACTAATACTTTTTGTTGTCTCGGACAAACGTTTGTTCAATATCATGTTTAATGGATTTCGTTTAAATGAAATGTAAATTTCTTTACAATAAATATTTTTTCAACCAAAAATGGCCAACGAAGATAATAATGCAAAGCATAAAATACTTAAAGCCACACCTATACTTTGACCAAATCACGGGAACCCTGCAACAAGCTGTCTCTTTCTTGTTAGACCAAAAGAAAGTGACAGTCTGTTGCAAAATCTCGGAGAGGCTCGTCGAGAGTGTAGGTGCAACATCATTCAGTTATATCTGAATTCTGAGTCAGTGCTCCACCGTGTGCCTGCGTGGATAGTTGTGTCATTTGCAGATACTGTACTATTTAGGTTTCACAGTGTTTCTCAAAGCAATGAACAAAAAAGGTGAGAAGCAGCATGTTTACACTGAAAAAAATGTTATATCTAACGTCTATTTTCATTCTAGTTTCACACCTGTAATTCTATATAAAAAAGTTACATCTAAAGTCTCATTTTCAAATGAAGTATTTTTTTGCAGTTTAAGAAGCACTGTTGTTTACATGCAGTTATTGTAAAGCTTGGGTAATAGAGTTGCGTGAGAGACAGGAAGGTGAGTCCATGTTTCCAAGGTAAATACAGGTACTTTATTAATGTATAGAGAAGGCAATTACAGTCTCAAGACTTCATTCTAAAAAGGAGCTGTTACTTCAATACTCAAGCACACGAGATAGGAGCTGTGACACTTGGTCAGTCGTCCTGCTTTAGCTCTCATCTTAGATAAGAAGAACACCAGAGGCTCGAAATCACCACTGTGGCAGACCGGGAGATTGTGAGGAAGAGCAGGTCAAAGTTCGGTGCTAATTGTTCTAAATATTGTGACATGGTAAGCCTAATCCTGCCGAAGACAACCAATTACTTTGCCCTTGGTTTACTGTTTAGCAGATGCAGCAGAACAGCTATGGAGCTGCCCTTGCTCGACTGACGTTATAGATGGTGAATCATTGGTGACCCCTGTCACAATAGTATATGTATTTTCCCCATATTCGTTAAAACGAAATTTCACTTATAACTAAATATTTTTATGGTCCCATGAATTTAATTACAACAGGATTCCACCTGTATATTGAAACAAGACTGGTATTAAAAATTACCTATAAAGCTATTGAACGTACTAAATAAATGAATATTTGGAGATTAATAAAGCTAAACTGATTTGGTGTTGTATGCTGGGGTGGCACGGTGGTGCACTGGTAGCGCTGCTGCCTTGCATTTGGGAGACCTGGGTTCACTTCCTGGGTCCTCCCTGCGTGGAGTTTGCATGTTCTCCCTATGTCTGCATGGGTTTCCTCTGGGCGTTCCAGTTTCCTCCCACAGTCCAAAGACATGCAGGTTAGGTGGATTGGCAATTCTAAATTGTCCCTAGTGTGTGCTGGGTGTGTTTGTGTGTGTACTGCGGTGGGTTGGCACCCTGCCTAGGATTAGTTCCTGCCTTGTGCCCTGTGTTGGCTGGAATTGACCCCCGTGACCCTGTGTTCGGATTCAGCAGGTTGGAAAATGGATGGATGGATGTTAGATGCTGCTGTAAACATTCTTTATATGTTCTTAGTTCATCACTCCGGTGGTTTCATGTATCTCATTGGTGTTTGTGACAAAGAACACTATAATGTTGCCTTGCAGCAAGAATGTGATGAGCTCTCGGAGGTCTGTTGTTAGTAGTACTGTTTTTCTTTTCTTTTTTTAATTTTTGAGATATCCTGTATTCAAACAGTCATGCTAATGTTTCTGAGGGCATACACTACCCTCAGAGGGCACTATGTCAAAAAAATAAAAGAAACAGGCAGACCTTAAAGAAATGGAACAGACATCTGGAAATCAGCTGAAGTCTAAGTCAAAGTAAGTAATGCAACACAGCCTGTCACAGGTTTCTAAGAAGGAGGCAGATGTAGACTCCAGTTACCCAAATTCCTATATTGTGCAGGACTTCAGATCACCATCCAATAGAGCATTTAACCCAGTTGTTTGTTAGTCTGGACGTGATCCTACAAGTTAGAGCTCATCACATTCTTGCTGCAAGGCAACACCAGAGTGTCCTTTGTCATCTACACGAATGATTCAAATGACAACACCAAAGTGATGCACTTAGAACATATGCATAATGTTTATGGCTTGAGGAAGTTAATAATTCAGTTCAGCCTGGATATGAAGGTAATAGAATAAATCAATGCAGGACTACTGGAAGTTTTGAACAATTTGTGTCAGGAGTTGAGTAATCAGAAGAAATGCTCCAAAGTAAAGCTGAGAAAAGAAATGGAAGGTAAAATAATGAAAAAAAAAACAAAATAAAAAAAGAATACAATGAGAAATAAATTGAACACAATTTCTGAAACTCAACTAAAAGATGTGAAATACATGCTCACAATCTGCATCAAGGAATTATAAAAAAAATAACCATTGCTGCCATTGGAAGGATAAGTGAATATAAAATGCTACTTAAAAAACTGTGGTGTTTTTAAGAAAGGTCAAGGCCGAAAAATATGAGGATGCTGGAAACTGTGAGAGGTCAGTTGGGAAAAAAAGATTGGCTTGTAAATATATAACTCAGTTCAGATATATATATATATATATATATTGGTTTGAATATACACATTGGTTTGGATACATCTGTTCAGATATATACATCGCTTCAGATATATACATTAGTTCAGATACATTGGTTTAGATATATACATTAGTTTGTATACATCTGTTGGGATATATACATTGGTAAGATATAGAGACATTGGTTTATATAGGTCCTGTCTAATATATATACATTGGTTCAGACACATTGGTTTGGATACATACATTGGTTTGAATATATCCATTTAGTTATACAGTATGCATTGGTTGTGATATATGAGTGCTCAAAAAGATTAAAGGAACACTTTGAAAACACATCAGATCTCATTGGGAACAAATCATGCTGGATATCTATACTGATATGGACTGGGTAATCTGTTAGAAATGTAAGGAAGCCACATTGTTAGATGGAAATGAAAATTATCAAAATACAGAGAGCTGAATTCAAAGACACCCCGAAAATCAAAGTGAAAAAATTATGCGGCAGGCTAGTCCATTTTGCCAAAATGTAATTGCAGCAACTCAAAATTGTACTCAGTAGTTTGTATGGCCCCCACAGGCTAGTATGGATGCCTGACAATGTTGGGGCATGCTCCTAATGAGAACAAGGATGATGTCCTGGGGGATCTCCTCCCAGATCTGGACCAGGGCATCATTGAACTCCTGGACAGACTGAGGTGCAACCTGGTGGCATCGAAAGGACCGAAACATAATGTCCTTGTATGTATAAGAGGGGTTATATTGGATTTAGGTCAGGCGAGAGTGTGGGCCAGTCAATGGTAGCAGTTCCTTCATCCTCTAGGAACTGCCTGCATTCTCCCACCACATGAGACCGGGCATTGTCGTGCACCAGGAGGAACCCAGGACCCACTGCACCAGCATAGTGTCTGACAAAGGGTCCAAGGATTTCATCCCGATACCTAATGGCAATCAAGGTGCCATTGTCTTGCCTGTAGAAGTCTGTGCGTCCTTCCATGGATATGCCTCCCCAGACCATCACTGACCCACTGCCAAACCGGTCATGCTGAACAATGTTAAAGGCAGCATAACATTCTCCATGGCTTCTCCAGACCCTTTCACGTCTGTCACGTGTGCTCAGGGTGAGCATGCTGTCATCTGTGAAAAGCACAGGGTGATAGTGGTGGACCTGCAAATTCTGGTATTCTATGGCAAATGCCAATCGACCTCCACAGTGCCGGCCAGTGAGCACAGGGCCCACTAGAGCACAGGTGTCAAACTCTGGTCCTCGAGGGCCGCAGTGGCTACAGGTTTTCATTCTAACCATCTTCTTCATTAGTGAGCTGTTTTTACTTCTAATTAACTTCTTTTGCTTAAGTTTTAATTAACTTGACTCAGGCCCCTTAATTGTCTCTTTTTCCTTAATTAGTAGCCAAACAATAATGAGACATCAAACAAGCCACCACATGACGAGCTCACCTGTGCCCTTCACACAATATCTGAAAATAAATAAAGGTGAAGATCTCAGTAAGGTTGATCTCTCAGGTCACCAAAACATTTTGACATTGTTCTTAAAAAAACAGAAAAATCAACAGATTTGGAAATGTCTGCTGTAGCAGAATAAGAGCAGCAACAAGGCATTGAATTAAATAACGGGCTTAATTAACAGCAAGAATCGGCTTCTCATTAAGAGACTGTTTGGAGTGAAATTGACTCGAGTTTGAAATCCCAGATTAGCTGGTCGTCTCTTGGCTCGTTTCACGTCTCATTTTTGTTTGGCTGCCATTTTAAGAAGAAATGAATCAATTCAGAGGACTGAATCCTTAAAAACAGGGCAATTAAAATGAAGGGAAAAGGAGTTAATTAGCAGTGAAAACTGATCACAGATTAGGAAAAGGGTCAGAATGAAAACCTGTAGCCACTGCGGCCCTCCAGGCCCGGAGTTCAACACCCCTGCACTAGAGGACGTCAGGCCCTCAAACCACCCTCATGAAGTTTGTTTCTGATTGTTTGGTCAGAGACATTCACACCAGTGGCATGCTGGAGGTCATTTTGTAGGACTCTGGCAGTGCTCATTCTGTTCCTCCTTGCCCAAAAGAGCAGATATCGGTCCTGCTGATGGGTTAAGGACCTTCTATGGCCCTGTCCAGCTCTTCTAGAGTAACTGCCTGTCTCCTGGAATCTCCTCCATGTCCCTGAGATTGTACTCGCAGACACAGCAAACCTTCTGGCAATGACACGTATTGATTGATGTGCCATCCTGGAGAAGTTGGACTACCTGTGCAACCTCTGTAGGGTCCAGGTATTGCCTCATGCTACCAGTAGTGACACTGACTGTAGCCAAATGCAAAACTACTGAAAAAGCAGTCAGAAAAGATGAGGAGGGAAAAATGTCAGTGGCCTCTACCTATTAAACCATTCCTGTCTTGGGGGTCATGTCATTGTTGCCCCTCTAGTGCACCCAAAGCAGATGAAACTGATTAACAACCCCCTCTGCTACTTAACTGAACAGATCAATATCCCAGAAGTTTCATTGACTTGATGCTATACTCTGAATGAAAAGTGTTCCTTGAATTTTTTTGAGCAGTATATATATATATATATATATGTAAATATATATATATATATATGTAAATATATATATATATATATGTAAATATATATATATGTAAATATATATATATGTAAATATATATATATATATATATATATATATATATATATATATATATATATATATTGTTTTAAATAAATCAGATTAAATATATACATCAGTTCAGGTACATCTATTCAGATATTTACATTGGTTGAGATACATCCTATTGGATATATAGATTGGTTTGAATGGAATGGTTGGGATTTACTGGCAGGCACAGCACAGCCACCTAAGTTTAGTGTCAGTGTTTCACTTCATTATTAGTTCAACAGTGTTGTCTTTATTATACATACTGTACTTTATACAAGAAGCATATGCCTGTCGGGCAAGTTTTATTTTGCAAGCTGTGTTGGTGGGAGTCCATAATTCAAGAGCACTTTCCTTTACTTTCATTATTTAAAACGCAAAATACATCAGTCTTCATCTGTGCTCATCAAACAAGACACAGATTAGTGTAACTCAGGTTAAACTACTGACTATGGCATACTAGGTGATCTACCTGGATTGACCAGCTCCGGGCCCAGAAAGAACAGGTTAAATATCGGACTACTTAACATCTGTTTTCTGTCCAATAAGGGTCTTTTAATCTGTGATCTTGTGGAGGATCATACATTTGATTTCTTTAGTTTGGTTGAGACCTGGCAGCAACCTAATGATTTTATACAACTTACTTTAATTGTTTATACAGTATCCTTGGGTGTACAGAAAGGAGCCTTGAAATAAAATGTATTATTATTAACCAATTTCTGATGTCAGAAAATGTAAGAAAATCTATTAACACACCTGAATGTTATGCAACATGTATGTTTTTTTACTTGTTTAATTTTAATTTTAATTTAAACTGATTAAAGTTAATTCAATATGTTTTCATTATAACATAATACAATTGATTGTTTGTGGCATAATGTTTAAGTCTTTGGACTTGAAACCCTGAGTTGTGGGTTCAAATTCCACTGCTAACACTTCATTCGCCTGTGCTCCAATTGGAAAAACAAAAAGAAATGTAACCAATTGTATCTCAAGTGTTATAAGTCACTCTGCATAAAGGTGTCAGTCAAATATGTAAATGTAAATTCATTGGTAATTTTGCTGGTACACAAAAATCTAAAATTTTACTATTTCCAGGAAAAAAAATTAGAAAAGACACATTCACCATTTTTGCATATATATCCTTCATTTGCTGTAAGTTACCCATATAATTATGTTGTCACTAAAGATGCTAATGTCAGTAAATTACAGAAATGAATATCAATAAGTATGAAGCAGTAACAATTTTAAAAAAATTGTTAACACTTAAACAATATGTACCATATACAATATAACAAGTAACTGAGCTGCTGAACAGTAACATTTTTTACAGTGCTTTCTGACTGGTAATGTAGGTGCTAGCATACCTAAATCTGGGCCACAGGTCAAACAGATAAATTTATGACAGTTAGAATTTTAATGACTTTGGGGCAAAAACTAGTCTGTTGGTATGGTAACAAATGCTAACAATATCACTTATTGGCAGGCAGGGGACAAACAGTATGTTGTTGGGGTGTGCAGGATCTGAGATGACTGCAACTGATTTCTTCCAGCAACTCTTGTCATAAATATTTTGTGTGGATATGAGCATGGCTCCAGAGATGATTCTGGTCTTTCACAATGTAACTGACATACTAGACTATGTATCAGTATGTTTTCCTCAGCCTTCTCAGAAAGTAAAGCCGCTGTTGATCAATATCAAGGAAGATGATATTGTGGTACTATGAACTCCTAAGAAATTAAAGCTACCCACTTTTTTCACATTAATCTCTTTATTGTTAACATATGCATGAAACCCTCCAAGTCTCCTGAAATCTACTATCAAATTCCCATGTCTTGCTGATTTTGAAGGAGAAATTGTTGTTGTTGCACAACTGATTGGAAGTATAACCGTCACCCTGTCTTATCGTTGTTTTCGTTAGATCCACTACCAATATGTAGTTTTGATTCTTGATGATAAGTTGGGTGTCATGTTTGGCAACACAATTAAGAATTAACTGAGAGAAAGGTAGTTGGCTAAACACCTATGAAGTGTTTAAAATAACACTTTTGAATATGCAGTCTGTTATTTACTGATGTGGGGAACAGCCCGGACACAGACAGGTAGACATGATGGTTTCACCACACACACGTTTATTTACAATATTTACACTAATATGGTGCACAATACCCAGTGCCTCAGCACCAGTTCTGCCTGAAATGGGAAGGATGTTGCAGGGAGGCAGCGACCCCTGGACACGTCAGAACCGGAGTTTTGCCAGTTACATCCGGCTCGTCATAATTTCTTGATCTAACCAGTGATAGTGATTTGAACATTGTCTGTACTCAATGCAATTAAATACTACTGAAGCATGCATTCTACTCTATCATGCCAAACCTTCATTGTTCTTACTTTAGATAGGACTAAAATTAACACTGTTTGCTGAAAGCAGAAACAAAGAAAAAAGTTCTGACTCGTCATGTCACAATTTGGAAAGTGTTTTCTCCTCTTTAAAGGCAAAGTACATAATATGTTGATGAAATTTTGAGAGAATTAAAAGAAGATTTGTATAATTAACATCACCCTGAAACCTTCTGGATGTGATCATTGTATGTAAATAGTGGCAATTAAAATTAAAGGAAATTCTGTACAGTATGCAGAAAGAAGGACTCAAATGTTATAATAAAATAATAAAAAAGCAAGTTATGCTTTTAACATAAAATATGCAAGTTAATGATGAAATATCAGAATATTTAATGAATTTGACCTATGTCAACTCACTTAATGATGGAAATAGAAAATATAATTTTAATGTGGTGTAGTCACAATTCTTTAACCAAATGGATTGTTAAGTGCCTGTACAGTTTATTTTATTTTTTTGTGGTTGTTGAAGTAGATCAGTATACTGACAACAAAACTATAAGTGCTCCTTATGATGTTGCCATTACCAGCACAACACAATTTTATCAGTCAAATAATTTGTAATAATTTTTCAAAACTCTAAAAGGTCAGTGAAGAATGCTAGCCAGATATTGATGAGGATTATTAAACGCACATATTAGATTTCGAGAAACTTATTACAAAATATAATGACGTAAAAACTAAAACAATTGGGTAATATAATTACAGTGACTGAAAGAAGCTGCCTCTAGCATTAGCCCATAGTAGAATAGGTTAGCTTCATGATCAAGTGCTTTTTTGGAGTCACATATAATCAGTTCAAGTGTGAGAATGGATAATTAGACATCCTTGAGACCAGTAAAGCATTACAAGAAAATTGTTAGCTGAGAGAAAGGGACCAAAAGGTGACTAAAAAATACAGATACTGTGAAAAACCAGTATGCTATTGCATATACAAAGTTCTACAGGAAAGAACATTCATATTTCATTGCATATATAAATTTTTATTGAAAAGAACATTAATGTTAAATCTAAAGTCTTTATTATGATTGTTACCAGTTATTTTTAATCAGTTTGATGCCCTGGTGGAGAAGAAGTTGGAGCTGTTGTCTCACAGATCTCTTATGCAAAGTTTAAATTTCAATCAGGACATTGAGTAAATTGTGTATGACCTCTGTGTATATCTGTTTTTTTTTTTTTTATCTTTTTATAAAGGTATTCTGGTTTCATCCCATATTCCAAATGCAGACATGTTAAATTAATAGGTGAATTTAAATTAGCTCCGTGTAAGTGTGCAGGTGTGAAGTCTTTCCACATTTGATTTCTTCCTTAAACCTAATGTTCTAGAATTGTAATCTAGTATTGAAATCAGTGTATTTAAAAATAAATGCATAAGCTTAGGTTATGTTAATTTTTATTTGATCCTACTCACAGTGGGCACCTTGAAGAATTACTCACATTACCTATGTGTGCAACATAACAGTAAAATTTCAATATAAAATATAAAATTACTAACATACAGTGCATCCGGAAAGTATTCACAGCACATCACTTTTTCCACATTTTGTTATGTTACAGCCTTATTCCAAAATGGATTAAATTCATTTTTTTCCTCAGAATTCTACACACAACACTCCATAATGACAATGTGAAAAAAGTTTACTTGAGGTTTTTGCAAATTTATTAAAAATAAAAAAACTGAGAAATCACATGTACATAAGTATTCACAGCCTTTGCTCAATACTTAGTCAATGCACCTTTGGCAGCAATTACAGCCTCAAGTCTTTGTGAATATGATGCCACAAGCTTGGCACACCTATCCTTGGCCAGTTTCGCCCATTCCTCTGTGCAGCACCTCTCAAGCTCCATCAGGTTGGATGGTAAGCATCAGTGCACAGCCATTTTAAGATCTCTCCAGAGATGTTCAATCGGACTCAAGTCTGGGCTCTGGCTGGGCCACTCAAGGAAATTCACAGAGTTGTCCTGAAGCCACTCCTTTGATATCTTGGCTGTGTGCTTAGGTTCATTGTCCTGCTGAAAGATGAACCGTCGCCCCAGTCTGAGGTCAAGAGCGCTCTGGAGCAGGTTTTCATCCAGGATATCTCTGTACATTACTGCACTCATCTTTCCCTTTATCCTGACTAGTTTCCCGGTCCCTGCCGCTGAAAAACATCCCCACAGCATGATGCTGCCACCACCATGCTTCACTGTAGGGATGGCATTGGCCTGGTGATGAGCGGTGCCTGGTTTCCTCCAAACGTGATGCCTGGCATTCACACCAAAGAGTTCAATCTTTGTCTCATCAGACCAGAGAATTTTCTTTCTCATGGTCTGAGAGTCCTTCAGGTGCCTTTTGGAAAACTCCAGGCGGGCTGCCATGTGCCTTTTACTAAGGAGTGGCTTCCGTCTGACCACTCTACCATACAGGCCTGATTGGTGGATTGCTGCAGAGATGGTTGTCCTTCTGGATGGTTCTCCTCTCTCCACAGAGGACCTCTGGAGCTCTGACAGAGTGACCATTGGGTTCTTGGTCACCTCCCTCACTAAGGCCCTTCTCCCCCGATCGCTCAGTTTAGATGGCTGGCCAGCTCTAGGAAGAGTCCTGGTGGTTTCGAACTTCTTTCACTTACAGATGATGGAGGCCACTGTGCTCATTGGGACCTTCAAAGCAGCAGAAATTTTTCTGTAACCTTCCCCAGATATGTGCCTCGAGACAATCCTGTCTCGGAGGTCTACAGACAATTCCTTTGACTTCATGCTTGATTTGTGCTCTGACATGAACTGTCAACTGTGGGACCTTATATAGACAGGTGTGTACCTTTCCAAATCATGTCCAATCAACTGAATTTACCACAGGTGGACTCCAATTAAGCTGCAGAAACATCTCAAGGATGATGAGGGAAACAGGATGCACCTGAGCTCAATTTTGAGCTTCATGGCAAAGGCTGTGAATACTTATGTACATGTGCTTTCTCAGTTTTTTTTATTTTTAATAAATTTGCAAAATCTCAAGTAAAATTTTTTCACGTTGTCATTATGAGGTGTTGTGTGTAGAATTCTGAGGAAAAAAATGAATTTAATCCATTTTGGAATAAGGTTGTAACATAACAAAATGTGGAAAAAGTGATGCGCTGTGAATACTTTCCAGATGCACTGTAAAGACTGTTCAGTGTGACAAGAAAGGAGAAAGGAAGCAAAAATTCCAGTGCAATGGAAGTTTCAATGGAATTTCTTCTTCCATTAAACATTTAATTTCCTTGAGTACTAGTTCTTACTAATAATATCTGAAAATACGAAACAAAGGTACAGCGTGATTTCAATTTAGAATGACATTTTTATAAAAATATGAAAAACTGAGAATATATGTGACTGGGACTGTTATTATACAAACTTTTTTACAATAGCAGTTTATTAAGAAGCCTTAACGCTGCAAAAGACAGTCAATTGTGAAAATAAAAACCTAAAGGGCAACCCATATCCTAGGAAACTGACATTTTGCTCTCTGTTTCTCCCTCTTAATTATTTATAATTCATTGGTTGAAATGATGATGATTAAATGTAGATCATAAACATGTGCAGGTGTTAGGGATGGACAGATCGATACCACAGTAATCAATACTTTGATACTGAAACAATACTCATTTGGTATCCAGTATCAAGGGAAAATATTGATTACAATTTTTTTCTGTAAGATACAGTGGCAAGATTCTTCTTGCTAAGGCACAGAATTGTACTTCCGCACCTTCTGCTCACGTGTACTGGAATGAACTGATGCTCTGTGACGCAAGAAAGAATCCCATAAACCCCTAACCCTCGCACAGACTCTGATGCACGGTGTGCAACAATGGCTGGCCGAAAGCATAGCTTTGTATGGTGCTACTTTTCAGAAACTGAAAAAAATGTAGCCCAATGCAGTATTTGTGACAGGACGCTCACGTTGGGGAATTCACCTCCCAAGCCCAAGGTCTTCCGCGGCGAGCCATCCTTCTTCCGGTCACTCCTGCTCCCCAACTACATTCTCAACAGGAGCGACCACTACCGACTGTCCTAGGTGTCAGCCAAACACCCCACTAGGGCTCACTGCTCAGCTGCCCGCGAGCCTTGCACTCGCTAATTCTTGCTCTCTTGCACCGGCTTTCCTTTCCCTGCTTCTTGCCTTCTTCTCCTGCAACCTTCGTTCACTTTTCCTTTTCTTTCTTTTTCTCCCTAGCCACCTCGCACTTCTATTTATTATGGGGACATGGATCAGATGTGGCAATTAGCAGCTCCTGGCACCAATTACGGATGTGGATGACTCCTCACCTGTGCACTTAAGTGAGGACCATCTGCATCATGCATCACCCAGGAACTACTCCTGCCACACATACCATGCCTCCTCACTAAGCCACGAGTGCGGCAATTATTTATTTTAAAAAATGTCCTTTTTGACATGAGCTGTGGACCCGCTACACCACACCTCCCACAGTCCAAAGGGATTGTGCCTGCTTTGTGCCCACCGCTTGCTGGGATAGGTCCCAGCTTCCTTGTGACCCTGCCTTGGATAAGTAGGTTTAGAAAATGGATAGAATGAAAATTTTACTTTATTAGAAAGTGTAAAAAAATAAAAGTAAAACTAAATAATCAACCTATCCAATCTAGCTTCTAAACCCACTTTATCCTGAGCACAGTTCCAAGAAAGCAGGAGCCTATCCCAACAAGCCTAAGGCTTAAGGTAGGAATAATTCTTGGACAGAGTATCATTCTATCGCTAGGTGAACACATACCCAATATGGCCAATTTAGCATCACCGGTCCACCTAACTAGTATGTCTTTGTACTGTGGGATGAAACCGGAGCCCCATTGAGGAAATCCATGTAGACACACAGAGAACATGCACACTCCAGGCAGGAAGGACCCAGTATGTGAACTCTATTTTCCTTACTGCAAGGCAGCAGTGCCACCATGCCACCCACAGAACTAAATGACTATTACATTTCATAATCTTCCCTTCCATATTTACAGTCATTTAATTGCACCCTTTTCAGATGATTCCCCTAAAGCTTGAGAGATAACAAGGAGCCTAGCTGAGATGATTGCCATTGATTTGCAGCCTGTTTCAATTATGGAGGATGCTGGTTTCTGTCAGTTTGTGAAAGCTCTGGATGCTCGGTACAAAATACCTAATAGAAAATTTATGATGTCTATTCAAATTCCAAACCTGTATGAGCAAGTGCAAGTCAAACTAAAATTGAAAATGTCTTTAGAATCTGCCAGCAGTGTAGCTCTTACCACTGATTTGTGGACAGCAAGAACAACAGAGGCCTACTTGACTGTCTTGTGTCATTATATTGATCAGAATTGGCAAATACAGGCTTGCACTCTTGAAACAGTCCATGTGCCTGAACAGCATTCAGCAGATAATATAGTTGAGCTTCTCAATAGAATAACTGAAGACTGGGGGATATTTAAAAGAGTCTATGCTGCGATAACAGACAATGTAACCAATATGGTGTCCGCTATTCGGAAAACCAATTGGAAACACATTCCATGTTTTTCTCATACATTTTATCTTGTTGTCAAGTATTCCATTAAGGCTGACACAAGTCTTCAGTCTGTCTTAGATAAATGCAGCACCATTGTTGGGTTCTTTCATCATAGCACCAGAGCAACTGACAAGCTAAAAGAAGCAGAAAGGCAGTTGCAGTTGCCAGAGCACAGACTACTTCAGGCAGTCGAAACACGATGGAACTCAGCGTTCTATATGCTAGAGAGACCTGTTAGAGCAACAGGAAGCAGTTACAACAGCACTTTGTCTTCTTGGAAAAACACACTTTGCTTAAGTGTGGAGGAATGGTGTCAGATCAGCCTGGGCATTGATGCCCTGAGACCATTTGAAGAGGCAACAAAAAAATGTCAGTAAAACAGTATGTATCGATTTCAAAAGTCATACCCCTGGTCTCTTTACTGCAAAAAGCAAACACATCTGTTGCACTCAGTGGTAACACACTAGCTTCCCATCTTGCAGTACAATGTAGGCATTGTTTTCAGAACATTGAGCAAAACGTCCCTCTTGCAGCATGCACTCTTTTGGACATATGGTTCAAAAATATTGTGTTTTCTGACAGCAGAAATGTGGAAATCATAAAGTCATGTCTTATTAATGAGATGCAGACTCTAAAAATGAGCTCTTGCCATGGGCAGGCCTCTGCAACAATCCCTGAACCTTTGTCAACTACTGCAACATCTGCCTCATCATTACCTAATGTTTCTTCCACAGCAACAGCCCTTTCAGTGGCTTCAGCAATAGCACACAGGTCATTTGATGAAAGCACTGAAAGAGATTGTTTGTACTTCCAAAGGAGAACTGTGGCAGGAATTTGATACACATGTAATTGCTTTTCAAGGGAATCACACAGTTACCACAGATGCATATGTTGAAATGCGCAGGTTCATGGAAGAAAGAATTATCCCAAGAACTGAGGACCCTTTGCTTTGGTGGAAAAGAAATGAGAATACTTTTCCAGTCCTCAGCAAAATGACAAGGAAATACCTGGGGACTGTTGCCAACTCTGTTCCTGCAGAAAGAATATTTTCGAAGGCAGGAGAGATACTCAGTCAATGGCAATATAGAATTAAGACAGAAAATTTCAACATGTTACTTTTTCTAAATAAAAATATGCAACTTAAGTAAATGTTAAGCTAATATGACAAGAACATTCTTAAAAAACAGAAGTGCAAATGTGGGAATGTTACTTGTTTTTTTGTTAATGTTATTGTTTTAATAAGATCATAAATAGTAAGTAAAATGGTTGTCTTTTTTTCATTTATTAAACAAATTGCTAAATCTTTAAAAAAACAGAAAGGTTCTTTTATTGTGTATGTTTTACTTTGGTCTATTAAACTGTATTTTGTAATAAATTTGTTATTGAGAACTTGTGTTATGATATTGGATAATTTAAATATACATTGACCTATTCCAATTATTGGGAGCCATTATTGAAAAGTACTTATCGGTATCGAAAATACTGAAACATAAATACTTGTATCAATATCAATTTCCAAAATAGGAGTATCACCCATCCCTAGTAGGTGTTTTACATAGTTATGAGTTTTAATTTTCTCATCCTAACCAGCCTTACTACAGCCCCATGCCCCATAACTAACAACAAACTAAGAGTGTGAAGCATTAATATGACTTTTAATTGCTGCTTCTAGTCTAATAGACTAATTTTGTCTTTAAGGGATGAATTAGTTATATGATAGCAATATCTGAGTTAGCATGATTTAATATCATTTACAGTGCTTAAAGTTATAGGCTTCCAGAAAGACAATCTAACTAGGGCCAGTAGTTTTCATTGGTAACCTCAAAGGCTAAGCATCATTTCCTTAGCGTTTCTTTCGGAATAATACATCAGAGAGGCTAAGCAGCTACCTTAACGTATGTTACATATAATAAAACACCAAACGATTAAATAATACCATATATGAATACTCATCGAGGCTGATTTGCATCATGTGTCTAAAGGTAAATTTTACAGTAACTGACTAACAAGATGCTTGGTGTGTGGGTGTGTTTGTGTGTGTCCTGCGGTGGGTTGGCACCCTGCCCAGGATTGGTTCCTGCCTTGTGCCCTGTGTTGGCTGGGATTGGCTCCAGCAGACCCCCGTGACCCTGTGTTCGGATTCAGCGGGTTGGAGAATGGATGGATGGATGGATGACTAACAAGAACAAAGTTATAAAAATTCATGTATAGTATAGATATGCATTCCAGAAATCAGTTCCCTTTGTACATTCAATCTTTTTTATTCAAATTAATCCTTTTTATGCACTGAGATACCTGAAAAAATAAGACATGTGAATAAAAAAAACCATAAAATTTAGGGTCAGAGATCAAAAAAGTGTGACCATATAAAAATGAAAAGTATGAACACCAAAGAGAAGGAAAGAAAACTCACAATCTGTATGTAATAAACTTGTACAAAACTCTGACAGAACATGTCTGGGGCCCGCTTCATTACCATGCATATTTTTAGAGAGATTTTCTGAAAATATTATAGCAAGAGCATACCCTTCTGAAAAACACCTTAAAAGATAAACCATAACAATAACGTTATACAAATTTTGATTGCCTATGGCTGAATGACTGCCCATTTGAGTTTGGGGAGACATTTGGTAGCTATGTTTCCATCAGATGAAAACGATCCTCTCCTTCCATGAGAAAACAGCTGTTTATTGCTGATGCAAATGAGACTTCCTTGGATTACATGGTCAGATTTCCAACATATGGTATATTATGCATCTGCTTGCATGGGGATTACCTATTGAGATGTTATCTTGTTTGCCAAATCCATCTAATATATTGAAGACACAATCAAGCAAAATTACACACTTTATAAACAAAGAATAAATAAAGTTTTGTGGTCTCCTGACAACCAGAAAAATTTCAATTTTCAATTTGAGCATAGCAAGGTAATCAGTTAAAACGATATTTTTGTTGTCTTATAGGCAGAAATATTTAAGAGGATTACTAAAATCTTACTTGATATTGCTGTTAGTGTGATTTTGTGAAGTTTAAAAAGCACCATGTATACATGGTCAGACAGCAAAATAATTGTTTTTTCTTATTTTTCTTTAGACTTTAAAAATACCTACTTTTAAATCATAATTACCAGGATGGCTATGTTGGAAGGTAACTTTAAAACAAATTTTGTATCCCAACATGAAAACAGTGTACTGGGTGTATGCACAATGCCACAACAGAATGCACACAACTCTTGCATAAAGTCATGTTGTCCAAGCAAAAAACAAGTAAGTTCTCAAGATGCATATACAGTAGTGTTTTGTATAGAAAAAGTATGTCATGATTTAAATATAAATACCTACATATGCAAACCGAAATAGAATTATAATCAGATGGCTAAAAAACAAATATTTAGATTTTTTAAACTAAAAAAGCAGTGTAATCATTTTAATTATACAATTTAAGGAATGATTATTAGGCATTCAGTTATTTTGTACCCATAGCTATCTCAATTGCTTTAGAAACTTGAGCACAAGAAACATTAGACTTGTTGAGTGTATATAATTTTCTTTCCTTTCCTCATTTGTCATGTGTATATAAAATAAAAATAATATGAAAATAAAAAGTACTAGTCTGACCAGTCTATTATATTTTAATCTATTATAATTTAATGAAAAGTTTGACGTTTTCTAAGAATTGTATTAAGCTAGGTACCTGAGTTTAAAGACATCGTCAGAAAAATAATGTCTAAAGTATAGACAACAGTGGTACTCTTAGCAGAGGAATGGCTGCATTATCTTTAATGAATGGTATTATTCATTGAACAGTAAATGTCAACGCTCTGGAAGCCATTCAGAATAGAGAAAGCCTACAGGATTTACATTGTGTAGTAAGAATAGGTCAAAATACACTTAAATAGCACTTCCATAAAGTGATATAAAGATTAAGAATAGGTGCAGTAATAATGGTTATATAATGGAAGAGTTCTTCACTTTAGTAAGAATGGTAAGTCAAACATATGTTCATTTGAGCTTGGAGAGTTGAAATATTTTGGCATCTAAAAAAATCAGTAAGTCTTGCGATGGACTGACATCCTGTACAGGAGTTGTCCCTGCCTTGTGGCCATAGACTGCTGGGATAGGCTCCAGCTACCCCCATGACCCTGGCCTGGATAAGCAGGTTCGGAAAATGAATGAGTGAAAAATCAATGTGTATAAGATACGGTAATATTTAAAAATAGGCATTTTTAAAAAGATTGGACTTTAGACACAGAATTTAGTAAAAGCAGGCCATATGTAATGGGTTCCCAGGGAATTTTCACAGTTACAGTTTTATTATTTGTATTTAAAATAATCAATACGATATGGGACGTCCAGCAATTTATAAGAGCTCCTAATACTCTATTAGTTAAATGTGCAATACTTTGTATGTGCAGTCAGAAATGTATTCTTATTTTCTGACTCTTTTAAAATAAATTATTTGAGTCTCACATAAGAAAGTGCTTCCTTCCACAGTTATCATGATAAGGTTGAATGGTAAAATGTAGTTATGTTTGAAAATTTAGAAAGGATGCCAAGCTTGAAGCATATTAATGAATGACTATTTTGTAGAGACTGCTGGAAACTGAAACATCATTAAGTGCACCCAGTGTAAAGTGTGTATAGAAATTCAAGCTTAAACCCTAGGAAAAGAAATGTGTTTCTTATATATTGCTTGTTGGAGTTTTGTACTTAATTAGATAGCAGCTTTCCAAGATATTTCATTCCTGTCTCTAGGCTGTTTTAAAATGCAATTATGTAGACGTCTTGGTAAGTAGTAAGTGGCAGGGCTTTTTCTTTTTTTTTTAAATCCAGTACTGTGATAACCCTAAATAAGAATAGAAGTTGCAAAAAGGCAATTCGGTTATTTATATGAGCACTGAGGCGATCTATTTTAATTTAGCATAGATTCTTCTGCTCTGTAATTGTAAAATAAACATAATGGTAGTCCAGAATATATTCTCATTAAATTTTATCAAAATGATTTAAAAAGCTTTCAGTTTCTGAAGCTGATTGTATTGATTCCATTATTAAGGCTTTGGCTAAGTTATTAAGGCTTTGGCTAAGTTTTACAGCCAGATGCCCTTCCTGATAGTAACTCTCTCTCTTTATCTAGGCTTCAGACTGGCACCATGTTGGGTTGATTTTCCCCCTTGGTGGCTAGATTGCCCAACTTGGTGCCAGTGTCAAACCCAGATAAATAGCAATGGTTAGTGTCAGGAAGACACAAAAACAGTAAGGTTGTAATATGGTGTTTATTGATTTGGAGAAGGCTTATAATAGAGTGTCATTTCAAGTGGTCTGTAGGTGCATGAGAGACAGAAGTATCAGAGAAGTATGTGAGGATTGTCCAGGATATTTATGAGGGAGTGAAAACTTGGGTTAAAAGTGGTGTTGGGTTAAAAGATAAGTAGTTTCCTCTTTGGTTTGGTAATGGTTGTGTTGAGTCATGGGATAAAAGACCAATTCCCCCGATGCATCCTTTATGTTGATGACATTGTGTTGTGTATTGCCAGAAAAGTGGAAGTGGAGAGGAAGTTGGACGAAAGGAGAAGAGCTTGGAAGATAGAGGATTGGAGATAAAAAATAAGAAGATAGAATATTTGAGGTTTAATTATTATCAGGATTTAGATGTTACCTGCAGTGAAGAGCTGTTGAACAGTTGGATAAACTTAAATATTTAGAATCAGCAGTAGCCTAACATGGAAAAAATATATTCAGAGTGTAAAGAAATAACAGACACAGCGTAAAGGTTTGGGGTTTTTAGGCCCCATATACTGTAATGAAAAAAGGGTTTTCGTCAGTGTTTTCAGCTCAGTACAACAGACAGTCAAAAAAATGGCGGGGCGGACAATTTATAAGGATGAATAAGAAGTGACAAGATGATGGGGAAGCCATGGTGATGGATGGGTAAATGACGTCATCAGGAGGGGACCAGAGGTAAGAATGGAATCAGCAGTCTTCCGAGGGGAATAGTTATGGCGGCGGTGCTTTGTTTTTTTCTAGAGAAAGACAAAAAGAAAGGTTAGTACCTCGCCATCCCTACAGCTCCCTACAAATTTGCTGGACTTACCACTGTCTTAAAAACCATACCTTTAACCTTCAACAAGTTGTCCCCTGGCACAACTTGTTGCGGTGCCCTTCAGGTCCTTAAACTACTCCCCATGTGCTCATGCGTGACAAGAGATAGCCCATACAGTGCAGTGTGGATGGAACATTTGGAAGAAAAATATCAGAAGTTTTGTGTGATTGAAGAAATAAGTTGAAGATTAAAGGTATGATTTTTAAGACTGTGGTAAGTCCAGCAATGTTGTAGGGAGCTGAGACATGGACATTAAAGGGAGTGCAGGAGAAGTTAGATGTGGTAGAACTTAGAATGTTGTGATGGATGTGTGGAGTTACAAAAAGGACAGAAAAAAGAGACAATCAGAGGTACAACAAAAGTGTGATAGATATCTAAGAAAGTAGGTTGCATTGGTATTGACATGTGATGAGGAGAGATAATGAATATGTGGGCAAAAGAGTGATAGGAATGGAAGTACAGGGGAAGAGAAAAGTGACAGAAGTCAAAGCAGAGGTGGATGGATAAAGTAAAAGAAGATCTGAAGGAAAAAAGTTTGGCTGAGGTGGAGGTGCAGGACTGAGCTATATGACGAAGATTAATCAATGATCTACACAATCTATTAAAGAAACTACTGAATAACCTTATGACTTGGGTTTAAAAACTCTCTCTGAATTTATTTGCTTGATTGTTTATGTACAGTTTACCAGTCAGTGAAATGAGATAAGTGACTGCACAGGATGGCTTGAATATTACTGCATCCCTTTCTCAGGTAGTGTGTGTTCAATATCTCCTGTATTCTATGCCACCTTCATTATTCTTTGTAGTAGTTTGCTGTCCTGAGATGAGCAGGTGTCATAGTTTATGCATTTGAACACATATTTATATCTGTAGAGGTTGGCAAGCATAATACAGATTATTGTATTATTGTGTCTAACCTTGTTAGTTCTTCATGATGAATGCCCCATGATCTCTTTGATGAGTGGTACAATTAATTGAGTTGTTTGGATCCTAAAGCACAATCTGTGCAGAAACAGAACATGCTTGCCCTGTTGTTTTGGATAGAGCAACATTGGTAACACTGTACACTGTAAAAACCAAATGTCACAGTGTAGACTGTATGAGTCAAAGGGTAGATATTACTATAAACAGTGTTCTCAAATTTTCAGGTAGTGAAGACAGAAGTTTCAAGGTAAGGTAATTTTACTCACTAAAAGAGAGTGGCAAAGTGATGCATGTTGGCTTGCACATGCAAGTAAGAATTCCACTATACTATGTACACATGAAAGCATATAAAGGCTATGCATGATTACTTCATTATTTTGTGTTGCATGTGTTTCAACTTACAATAAATTCAGAATGAAAATAAAATTCTGGTACACTTTGAGTGTATGATTCTGCACACTACTATAGTTGCAGTAGCAAATATAAAATAATTTTGCATGGATTGGGACGTGCCAGAGATTCAGAAAACACTGGTGTATCAGAATTTGCAGACATTTATGTAAATTCTTTGATGATGCCCTTCTCCACAGAATCTCTGTTCTAATCATGCCCCCTGGAAGCTAACTCCTGGCAACAAAGCAGAGATTTTGCCATCTATTAGACATCTGAAAATACCACATTAATTCTCAACAGGGTGTACACCCTTGATATTTTCCACTTTCACCCTGCAATACACAGTATGTTCAGTTGGGAACATGCTCTTAACCTTTTTAGGAATTCAACCCTTTTTTTGGTTTTAAAATTTCCCATGGCCAACCACAAAAAATGTGAAAAGGAATTCAAAAGGAATCCTTTTTCTTAATGTTGGAGCTAAGTGGGGTACAAAACGTGCTTATTTTACCATCTGTTTCATAATAATTTTGGCCGTATATTCATTACAGCAAGACTCTTGTGACCACCCACACCTCACAACTATGATAAGAACCCCTGACTTACATGTTCCTTTGAATTTCTATTCCTCGTATATGCCCTAATAAAATTAAAAAGGCCTGAAAAAGGTAGCAGCAGCAAGACAATCTTATTATAACCATGACTGAAGGACCAGCTATTGTTTCTTCTCGACTTCTGAGCCAAACGTTTAGCGTTAGCATATCTTCCAGTTTAATTTTCATCCTCTACCTTTTCCAAATAGAAGAAATTATATTTTTCCAAATCCCTGTGCACATTTACATTTTTCGCCTTGCCACAGTGTGCTACCTACTACCCCTTGTTCCCAACCAATCTGCTATGCTATACCATACAGGATTATTTACAAATTACACTATCTATAAATGTACAAAATACAAACAGCGACACCCTAACCTTACTTGACCAATTTCACAAGCTATCTTCTTTATGCAGTTATGCAGCTTAATCCATTAAGCTTCTTTGGGTTCAAATGATAAAAGAAAGCAGTTTAAAAATAACTTGTGATAACGGCCAATCAGATACATTTAGTATAAATTATTGGTAGCTCCTTTCAGAAAGTGAAACAGAAACAACGTGCATGAAAACTTGCTGACTAATGAATGTTCACAATTTTTGTTCTATTATTTAAACTGTGGACAGCTTGTTCCATAGAGGGTAATTAAAACTGGGGATCTCTATGTTTGATTTGTCATGCCTGTTTGCGGTTGAATTTCTTGCTTAGAATTCCACTTTCAGTGTGGTTGTCCAAAAATTAAAACCAGTGTGTGGCCAGAGAGTCATAGGTGAGTATAAAACTGGGCTCAGGCCACAACCCTTTGGAGGGCCTAAGTTGACAATCAGTGCAGAAGAAGCAACAGTAATTAGAAATTATAAAAATTAAATATAGAACAATAATTCATGGAATGTAGCACTTGTAACAACTGGTTCAGACTTGGGCAGGAGTGTGGATGTTTATTAACTACAAAGTAAAAAGTAATTAAATATCATCTACATATTTCCTTTCAGATCCACAAAAAGCTTTCAATACCTGTTTTGATCACAAAAACACAACTACAAATGGCCTGTCGTTTGATTGCCTGCAGCACCACAGGATTCATCCTTCTTTATACCTTTATTTAAAAAGGACATTTAAACAAGTTATTATCATAAGGCATGCAGTACAGACAAACATTCAGGGCATATTTTTAAACCTATAGCCACCAGTTAGTTGATGTCCAGTGACCATCTTAAATATTTCAATAAGAATGGTCACTGCCTACTACCAAAGGGCAACCATTATCCCTATGCCTAAGAAGACAAAACCTGACTGCATGAATGAGTGCAGGCCTATGGCACTCTCTCCTATCATGATGAAGTTCTTTGAGAGACTAGTACTGAGAGACTTACTGAACTCCTTTGCATTAAACAGAATATTCCAGATTGTCATGATCACCTTCAATTTGCATATGATCACAACTGGTCCACAGAAGATGATATATCCCTTGCACTTGATACCTGGCACATCTGGATAATAAAGCCTGTCATGCCCTAGTTCTGCTTACATTTATGGTTTTAACATTGTTGTACCAGCAAGGCTGATTACTAAACTCTCCAAATTAGGACTTATTGCCACCCTTTCCGACTGATTTTTTTTTTCTTCCTAATCAACAAACCTCAGCATGTGCAAAATGGCAGCATCATGTCCTGCATACTGATCCTCAACACAGCCACTCCACAGTCAGACAAAATTCAACCTCCAACATTAAATTTCCTGATGATACCACCATCATTGGTCAAATCAGGCAGTTTACAGAGAAGAGCTTTATCTACTGACTCAGTGGTGCCAGAGCAACAATCACACCCTTAATGACAGAAAAACCAATGAGCTGATCATAAACTTCAGAAAGCAGAGCACAGACCACAGTTCTGTCTCCATCAGAGAAGATGCTTTTGAAAGAATGAGCAGCTTTAAATCTCTTGGAGTGACTGATGAACTGAAGTGGACACAACACATTTCGACTTTTGTTAAAAGGCTTCACCAGTGCCTCTACTTCCCTAGATGTCTGAGGACAGCTTGAATTTGTTCATCTGTTCTTACTTTGTATGAAATCTATGAAAGCTATTTCATTTTGGCAATTTTTGAACCCAGAATTTAACCTTAAGCAGCTAGAACTTTGCAACGCAAAAAAAAAAATGTACTTGCATTATATAAAAGATATCAGTTTTCAGGTTTGCCAGCACAATTACTAACATTTCATAACGTTAAAGACGCATACAGCGCCACCCCGCTGCCTGCGCTTGGGAAAGGAGATCATAACCTGGTTCAGCTTCAGCCTCACTATAAACCAAAAGTTAGAGTCCTACCTGTAACCACACGATCATTCAGGAAGTGGACCCCGGAGGCTGAGAATACTCTGAGAGAACTTTTTGGAACTACAGACTGGGATATCCTGCAGGGATCTCATAATGAGAACATTGAGGAAGTTGTTGACTGCACTACTGATTACATCAACTTCTGTATGGACATTGTAGTTCCAGTAAGAACAGTACGCTGCTATGCTAACAACAAGCCATGGATTACAAGTGACATCAAGGGCCTTTTGAATCAGAAGAAAAGGGCTTTTAAAGACGGTGATCAGCATGAGCTCAAGCGCGTGCAGAAGGAACTCCGAGTCCAACTCAGGGCGGCGAAGGAGCAGTACAGGAGAAAGCTGGAGCAGAAGTTGCAGAATAACAGCATGAAGGAAGTGTGGGATGGGATGAAGATCATCACTGGCTGCAGCTCGAAGCGGGGTACCACCATTGAGAGAGACGTGAAGAGAGCAAACCAAATGAACAACTTTTTTAACAGTTTGACCACCCTAACCCACTCTCACTCTCACCTCGGAGTACTGCACCCTCCACACATCCTTCTGCTGATACCAGCATAGGAAAAACATCCCCACCCATAATAACAACAGCGCAAGTGAGCAGAGAGCTGAGGAGACTTCGTGCCAGCAAAGCAGCGGGTCCAGATGGAGTATCGCCACGACTGCTGAAGGTCTGTGCATCGGAGCTGGGGGGTCCTCTACAGCGCATCTTCAACCTGAGCCTGGAACAGGGGAGAGTCCCGAGGCTTTGGAAAACATCTTGTATCACCCCAGTCCCAAAGGTATCACGTCCTAGTGAGCTGAATGACTTTCGGCCTGTTGCTCTGACATCACATGTGATGAAGACCATGGAGAGGCTGCTGCTTCACCACCTTAGGCCACAGGTTCAACACGCCCTTGACCCTCTGCAGTTTGCATATCAGGAGAAGGTGGGAGCGGAAGATGCCATCATCTATATGCTACACCGATCCCTCTCTCACTTGGACAGAGGCAGTGGTGCTGTAAGAATTACGTTTCTAGACTTCTCTAGCGCCTTCAACACAATCCAACCTCTGCTCCTTAGGGACAAGCTGACAGAGATGGGATTAGATTCATACCTAGTGGCATGGATCGTGGACTATCTTAAAGACAGACCTCAGTATGTGCGTCTTGGGAACTGCACGTCTGACATTGTGGTCAGCAACACAGGAGCGCCACAAGGGACTGTACTTTCTCCGGTCCTGTTCAGCCTATATACATCGGACTTCCAATACAACTCGGAGTCCTGCCATGTGCAAAAGTTTGCTGATGACACTGCTATCGTGGGCTGTATCAGGAATGGGCTGGAGGAGGAGTATAGGGACCTAATCAATGACTTTGTTAAATGGTCCGACTCAAACCACCTACACCTGAACACCAGCAAAACCAAGGAGCTGGTGGTGGATTTTAGGAGGCCCAGACCCCTCATAGACCCAGTGATCATCAAAGGTGACTGTGTGCAGATGGTGCAGACCTATAAATATCTGGGTGTGCAGCTGGATGATAAATTAGACTGGACTGCCAATACTGATGCGCTGTGTAAGAAAGGACAGAGCCGGTTATACTTCCTTAGAAGGCTGGCTTCCTTCAACATCTGCAATAAGATGCTGCAGATGTTCTATCAAACAGTTGTGGCGAGCGCCCTCTTCTACGCAGTGGTGTGCTGGGGAGGCAGCATTAAGAGGAAAGATGCCTCACGCCTGGACAAACTGGTGAGGAAGGCAGGCTCTATTGTTGGCATGGAGCTGGACAGTTTAACATCTGTGGCAGAGCGAAGGGCGCTCAGCAGGCTCCTATCAATTATGGAGAATCCACTGCATCCACTAAATAATGTCATCTCCAGACAGAAGAGCAGCTTCAGCGACAGACTGCTGTCACTGTCCTGCTCCACAGACAGATTGAGGAGATCGTTCCTCCCCCAAACTATGCGACTCTTTAATTCCACCAGGGGGGGTAAACGTTAATATTTAACATTATACATAGTTATTGTCTGTTTTTTTTTTTTTTTTTTTTTCACCTATATTATTATCATTCTTTAATTTAATATTATTTATTGTATCAGTATGCTGCTGCTGAAGAATGTGAATTTCCCATTGGGATTAATAAAGTATCTATCTATCTATCTATCTATCTATCTATCTATCTATCTATCTATCTATCTATCTATCTATCTATCTATCTATCTATTTCTCTAATAAGTATCTCTAGCTCTATCTCTAGCATTTAGACGTGAATTAAGGGTTAGCTAAAAAAGTTTACTACACATAATTAAGACACTGGAATAGTGACTGCTGAAAACTAGGCTTTGCAATCCTACGTGAGTAATAAACTATAAATCAGTTATTTCAGGAAGTGATAGACAGAATGATTAGGATGTGGTGGACAATTTAGATAGGGCATCATTACAAAGGATGCTCAGGGATCTTTTATGACCACAGAGAATCAGGACCTTGGTTTTACATCTCACTCAGAGGATGGCACCATTTTTACAGCATAGTGTCCCCATCACTGCATTGGGGCATTGGGATCCACATTCAGATGACAGGATAAGCACCTCCTGCTTGCCTCACCAAAGCTTTTCCTGGTTGGTCTCCCCTCAAAGAACTGGCAAGGCTCAAGCATGCTTAGCTTCAGCTGAAGTGCACGTGGTGTGAATGCTGGCTAAACTTTTGAATGGTATTGTATAAGTTGCATACTAAGTATACTTGTTGGTATAGTGATTTTGTTTTTGCTAGCATATTCTGAGAAAACAAGCTTGTAAAGATTTCATTGTACTATGTACACATGGAACTAAAATTAACCTAGATGTTGTGTTTTAAATAGTGTTGCCCAAAAGGTAAGCTACTGGATCACAAAATCACAATATTGTCTAAATTAACCCTAGCTCTTGTTGCAAGATACTCACTTTGTAAATTAATCAATTAGCTTTTAGAAAGGAGTTAATAGTTGCTCCAAATATTGATTATCTTTTATTATTGAGATCCTTAGTGAATCCAAATAACCACATGATCTCTCCATTTAATTATAATTTCATCAAAAAAGCCCATTACTACTCGACCTGACAGAGACATGGTTGCCATTTCTGGAATTCGGGTTCCTGGGCCTAGTCATTGTCCATTGGGCTTTGAGCATCCTCCCTATGTCTGAGCAGGTTTTCCTTCAGGTCTTCTAATTTTCATGCAACATCTCCAAAGACGTGCTGGTTACAATGATCGGTGAATCCAGATGAGCTCTGTGTAGGGGGGTGAGCATGATAGGGTGCTATAATAGACTGGCACCCTGTCCAGGGTTGTTTCCTGACGTGCCCTGTGTATCCGGAATATTATAACCCTGAATTGGATTTGACTGATTTGAGAATGTTATAATATGGTATGTTAAAAATGCCCATTTTCATATTACACCAAACAGTGAAATAAATAATAAAAGTGCAGGCACTGTAGTACAATGGGTAGCTCTGCTGCACTGAGCCCTGAGTATTATTTGTTTAAAGTTTGTATTTTCTTGTTGTGTTTGCTTGAGGTTTCCCTTGGGTCCTCCAGTTTGGCTCATATTTACCAAAGACATTGTTTAAATAAACTGGAGATTCTAAATTGACCTGGGGTGTATGTATGGACTACAGTAGTGTCCTGTTTTTGGGTAGATACTACAGTGTACCTGATGTTGCTGAAGAAGGCTTTTGTCCCTATAAACATGAACTGAGGTAAATATGTACAAAAATGAATAGATTACAGAAAATATATTAGAGACATATGCATTTCACCATGAGCAAGAGTTTCTTAAACAAAAATGACCTCCTGTGATTCAGACTGAAAATTTTAATAGGCTGCCACATATTCAGATTAATTGGGAAGTTTGAAAGGCATAGCTGAAAGAAATGGATGGAGATAAAAGAAATAGGGAGAAGATGAAAAAAAGAAAACTATCAAAATAAACAGGCTTTTTGCACTTTATGGGTGGCCTCTAATCATCTTTGTATAATCACTGTACATACAAAAGGGATACTATAATGGATTAAACTTGAATTTCTTTGCACAAAAATTAAATTAAAAAAACTAATCAAATTAAAAATCAATTATTTAACAAGTAAAAGTATTTAGGGCAATCAATTTAAATTAATTCCACTGGTTTAAACTTCAAAGATCTAGAAAAGAAAGTGTTGATAGATAAAATAGAGTTCTTGTTAAAATTAGACTTTATCTGACTTAAAAAAAAATGAATTGCACAAACAGCATGGGTTTAACCTGAACTCTGCAGGCAGCGATAGTTTTGTAGTACTGATTAACACCATCTAGTTTCAAGGCCTTCAGCCAGTAAGATTGCAATGCTTTATTGTGGTAGATCTGTAAGGACAGTCTTGACAAGGCAAATTACACATTGTAGACAGTGTCTCACTAATTTAGAGCCTCTTGATAAGTAAACCTTAAATCCTGCAGTATAAAGCTGGTTCTCATTGTGGCCGCATGTACCGGTGTTAAATCAGTCTTTATTTTTATGTAGCATTCTCCAGTGTAAGTGCCATCCCTTGACACATTACACATAAATTACCTTGCACAATTTATAGAGATACATATTCATACAGTTATAGTGTTGACAGGTTGCACAACTTCCTCAGGGTCACACGTAGCAAGCGATGGCAAACTGCGGTTTGAACTGGTGACCTCGTAGCTGCAAGTCAAGTGTTTTAGCTAAGAAAGAATATCGCTGTGGTATTACATGTAGTTCAGCACATTTGTACTTTTCTTTTAGATATTTTTGTTGTTCTTCAACGTGAAGTAGTACTTACATAGAATTTGAACTTGAAGGAAGCTACCCATTTGTCACTTGGAGACAGTGCCAATTGATTTTCTAAACAACCTAATAAACATTTATGTTACCAAGGCTTGGGTGTTTGATGAGTGCATGTTTTGATAAACGACAGCACAACTTCACTTTTGAGAATGATGTTCCAAGGTCAAGGCAGGCAAATCAATGCATTTTCTCGACTTCCTTTCAGAATAGTGGCAGGATGCTAATATATCTTGGTGGTTTTGTGTTATTTAACAGTATGGTACTGAGATTTTTGTGCCTAATTTAACAGACATACAGATGTTTTGGATTTTATAGAAGGAAAGGAGACATTTCTGTGCCTAATATATAATAACTGAGGAAAACATTTCATCATTTAGAAGTCTATAGTTTAATAGAAAACAGAATGATTCTATCCATATGCTTAAAGACAACTACAGAAATGATCTATAAATTACATTTTTGATATTCTTTTGGAATTGTGCAAGAATAGTAATTAAACACTGATAGTATAGTTTGGTAAGGTTAAGTCAAATATGTATATGATAAGTAATAAATAATAAAGTGCATGTGACATTAATGGTAAGCAAAAATGTTGCTGGACAAATATGTGCCAATAAAGAAATCTAAGAATGTAAGAGGATGAACAGAACAAAGATCTGATGCAGTTTACCTAGGGGAGATATGTTGTCTTAGATCAAGCAAATACCTTATATCTTTGATATATACCTATGGAGTCATGGAATTGTAAATAGATAGATAGATAGATAGATAGATAGATAGATAGATAGATAGATAGATAGATAGATAGATAGATAGATAGATAGATAGATAGATATACAGTATATTCATTGCTAAAGATCATAAGCATTGTTTAGACTCTTTAAATAATGCTCTGTTTTTTGTCTGGAACCAAGGATGTGCTTAAAATGAAAACTGTCCTAATATGTACAAACTGTCAGTTATGTCATTAGAATACTTATTGATTGGTTATTGCTGGGAATACCTCATCTGCATATTAATTGTTCTGATGGAATAAAAGTCAGCAACAATGAGCTTGCTTCCACTGACTCCCTGGCAAACTAGCACTGTGCCCACAAATATCTAAAAGTACTTTCTAGCTTAAATAAGGAATAAAGGTTGTATCTTCCACAGGGCCAAAGTGTTATCATGGCAGCTGTGGTAGTGTGGCACACAAGATATAAAAAATACTGCCTTCTACATATTCTATATTTTAAGAAACCGTATTTGATTTCTAAATGTCAAAATGTAATGACATTTAGAAACCTCACACCATTTAGTGCATTTTAAGACTACAATGACAGCTTCATCGTTTATGTTTCTGCCTGGAAAAAATGTTATAATAACCAATAAATAAGTAATGTGAAGTTATACCTGCAATGTGTCAAGCCAGCCTAGATGCTGGTATTGCTGTAGTTTATAACCAACTGTTCTTTCCTCTTCAGTAATCAATAATTTATTAAACCTGTATATTAATATTCTTTTTTTCATCAAGCTGAGTCATTTGTTTTTTTACTCCTCACATCACAAGTTGAAGAAAAATGTAAAGTTACAACTTCCAGGTCACAGAAAAGAATGGCAGGTGTAGTTTAAACCCACAATTTTAAAATTGGTTGTATTTCTTCATGAAGATGTACCTATCAACAAGAGAACATCTGCTTGAGGAATGGGCAATCAAGAGAAACTGAAAAAAAAAACTAATCAGTTCAAGAAATTACTTGCATGTGTGGTATAATTCATGCAAATCCAAAAAAAAGGCAAAATACGCCTATTAAGATCAGGTATGTGATTCAAAATAAAAATACTGTGTCATCATATAGTGCAGGATAAAATAGTATGAAAATAATTCTTACTTTAATAGAACTGTAAAAAAAAGTATTAAAAAACACCTATAAGCTTTATTGAAAAGACAAAAATAAAATTGTTGATGTGCGTCAAAATTGCAAAGAGCCATATAATAAATACTTGAGCACAGAACTCATCCACCTTAAATGTACCATATTCCAACACCAAAGTCCTTGGCAATCCACTGAATAAAACCTAATAAAGCCTTAAAGTGATAGTGGATGTGCTTTGAAAAAAAAAACATTTAATATATCCTACAGGACAGCTGAGAAATATGAAAGAGACATAAACACATATCAAAAAAATCAGACTGTCCTACACATTTCAGGACAAGCGTCCACTTTCCAGGACCAGCTTATTATGTTTATGCAGTTACACAAACTAAACAAATACCAAGTCACTTTGCTTTTCTTCCTAATTTATTTCTATCCAAATGCTGTAAGGTTAGTGAACAGTCAGTCATAATAATAAATTCTGTATGTGGTCTTGCATATATACAGTGTATATATATATATATATATATATATATATATATATATATAGACAGATAGATACACACATGCGCACATACAGTAGATAGAGAATATATTGCACTGTATATAATTGTAAATACATGTTGCATTCTATATATAATATTGTATTTATTTATTATGATGTCTTTTGTTGTTACTCTCAATATTTTGAGGACACATCATGGCAATAAATTTGAACTTGATGCAGAATTACTGATCTTTGATGAGACAGATTACTTTCAAGATAAAGGATCAGAAAAGAAGTATAACTGTACAGCCGAGAATAATACTCTGATTTGTTTTTTTTTAACTTTTATTTGTTCCATACATTTCAATGGAAAAGGTTCAGTGAAACAAAATTAAGTAATTTAAAAAGTCTGTTTAGTCAAAACAATTGCATATATCACAGAGACAATTTAGATTTGTTATCATAACTCACACTAAAACTTCTGTCTCACCCAAAACAGGTTAGTAATAAAAAGAGGCCCACTGCGTTATACAAAAATATTAAATAAAAATATTGCAGTTTACCAAAGATGGTGGCAGACTTATTTTCATAAAACATTAATACATTTCTTCTAGATTCTACAGAAGCTTTACATAGTTCAGTGCAAAGAAAATTTGATTTCCTCAAGTTTTAGATAATATAAAATATTTTCTCATTCAGTTATGGAAGATTCATTGAGATTCTTCCAATTACACAGAACTAGTTGACGCTCCAACAGTGCAGTGTAGGAAGTAATGGTCAGATTATCACCAGATAGTATAAACTTGTTTGAAATAAGTCCAAGCTCTACTGTAAGAGCATTTGTAATGATGTCAAACCCAATGCTATCTAACAGATAAGAAAATATCTTTTATAAAAAATGATTTAATTTTGGACAGTCCCAAAACATATGCCAGAGTGAGGCCGAAGCTACCTGATATAGTAGTTATATCATTTCAATTTGGAGATGTGTGTCCAACGTACAATTTTTGAGCTGAATAAACAGTGTGTTAGGATATAGCGGGTTGGATAATGGATGGATGGATGGATGGATGGATAAACAGTGTGTTTTGCATGAATTGGTAAATTCCACTGCTTACCTGACATATTGATGGATAAGTCTCTTTTTTAACATTTCCAAAGCATTGGTGATGGATTAGGGGTTGGGCAAATTCCATTTTTTTTTTTACAAAGTTCATAACTTGTAAATTCAAAAGATAAGTGTTAAAGGAATTCTCTATTTACAATAGAGTTGATAAGAAGGTGAAAACATATCATGAATATAAAGATCTCTGAAGGCTGAGATACCTAGTGTCGTCTAAGAATTAAATACTGTGTAAATGAGGAAAGGCTCGAGTGCAAAGTTATCTTTTAATGGAGCAGCAGACAGCAGTTTCTTTTCCTTAAATTGTTGTCTACATTGGTTCCATATTTTCGGTGAGTGAGGCACAATCTAATTACTAGTACACTAGCAATAATTATTAATAACTGGAGCACATAGAAGAGCATAAAAAGAGAATTTCTGACCAGTTTTGTTTCCCACTCTTAAAAATAAAAGTGTCAAAATGATTTTTCAGGACAAAGCCATAAGGGAACCATATAACACAGGCTCAATTCAGGTTTTCTTGAACTATTGGTGTCTTACTAGGTAGCCTACTATATTTCTTTTTTGTGCAAATATTAAGAACCTTTTTAACGCACAAAGAACTAATTTAATATATAAACAACCTTTCCCAGAATTCAATGATTCTTTGTCATGGCTTAAAGATGAACCACACAGCCCAGTAAAATGCCATTAAGGAACCATTATTTTTAAGGGTATAGGCAGGTATACATTTTGCACTTTCTTCTGCTTTTCAACATCTCAGCATACACATTTTTGCATGTAGTGCCAAGCTGCATTCTGCTTTCAATCTCTGTAATTTTAATACCCTTTATTGTATATAAATGTAATTTAACATTAATAAGAAAATTGTAAATGTTCTCTTATAGTTTTGTTCAAATTAGTGCAGTGTTAGCAGTTTTAAGAAATTAACATTGTGGTTTATGACATTATGTAAAATATACAGGACCTATATATATTGATACTTGAACTTAATACTAAAATTGAACTTAATGCACCTTAATCTATATGACTCATACTTTTAAAAGATTCACAGATTGATAATATCTGCGAGTGAATTGAGAGATTAGATTAGATTAGATTAAATTAGATTAGGTTCGATTGGGAAAAAAACCCAAAAATACTGAGTTTATACTTTCTAAGGAAGTTTTGAGAAGCTCAATTACGATTGCAGCTGCTTATACATTTTTGCTGTACTAGTAAAAAGTATAGCCTCTTATTGTGTAACACCATGGTATGCTAGGTGCACTGCTGGCAGTTGCAGAGACTTGCACCACGTGGTAAAGGTAGCCTAGTAGGTCACTGGGATTAATCTGCCAAACTTGGATGATGTGTACACTTGCTGACTACATAATTAGGCTAGTAGTATTGCCAGGGATCCAAACCTCTCTGTACATTGTATGTTTGTCCCTTTACAATCTGGCACAGGACAATTAGTGCTTACAAAAAATGATTGTGAAACATCTTTCCAAGAGCTGTAGATTTTCTTACTCCCACTCTACTCTCCCAAAATTGAAAAGAGCTTTGAAAGTGATTTATACATATCCATCATCATCCTCATCATCCTTCTTCTCAATGCTGTTAAGGATTTCTTCAATGAGCTGTTTGTAGCAGTAATTGTGAAATAGACTTTAGAGTATTTTTCTTTTTTTCTATCACGTTATTTGTATTTGACTATTTTAGTAATTTACATTCATATTTATGTTCCATTTAGTATTATTAATCTTGCATTATTTTGTATAGTGTGTCTTGTACTTTGTATATTGCTTTGTATTGTATGTTGCATTTTATTATTCCATTAAAGAATTGCGATCTCACAAAATTGCATTGTATACATTATAATATATATATAATGTACCTAATGTAATCTAATATGTCAGGGACTGGTGAAATTAAGAAGTGGATACTCTTTTGACATGATTTCAAACTGTTATCATAAGGAAGTATACTTTTTAAATTACTTACATAACTACAGGGAACATGGAAATTACACTTCTTGTCCATATCATAATTAAAATACTTTTATTCATTAAAAGTATTGTAGTGTCTAAAATGTATTAATCTAGAGCAGTATGTGATTACATGCATAATGAAATAATGGATAATTTGAATATACAGTCATATGAAAAAGTTTGGGAACCCCTCTTAATTCTTTGGATTTTTGTTTATCATTGGCTGAGCTTTCAAAGTAGCAACTTCCTTTTAATATATGACATGCCTTATGGAAACAGTAGTATTTCAGCAGTGACATTAAGTTAATTGGATTAACAGAAAATATGCAATATGCATCATAACAAAATTAGACAGGTGCATACATTTGGGCACTCCAACAGAGATATTACATCAATACTTAGTTGAGCCTCCTTTTACAAATATAACAGCCTCTAGACGCCTCCTATACCCTTTGATGAGTGTCTGGATTCTGGATGGAGGTATTGTTGACCATTCTTCCATACAAAATCTCTCCAGTTCAGTTAAATTTGATGGCTGCCGAGCATGGACAGCCTGCTTCAAATCATCCCAAATATTTTCGATGATATATGTGACAGCCATTCCAGAACACTGTACTTCTCCCTCTGCATGAATGCCTTTGTAGATTTCGAACTGTGTTTTGGGTCATTGTCTTGTTGGAATATCCAACCCCTGCATAACTTCAGCTTTGTGACTGATGCTTGAACATTATCCTGAAGAATTTGTTGATATTGGGTTGAATTCATCCGACTCTTGACTTTAACAAGGGCCCCAGTCCCTGAAATATCCACACAGCCCCACAGCATGATGGAACCTCCACCAAATTTGACAGTAGGTAGCAGGTATTTTTCTTGGAATGTAATGTTTTTCTTCCTCCATGAAAAGCACTTTTTAGTATGATCAAATAACTCAATTTTTTCTCATCAGTCCAAAGCACTTTGTTCCAAAATGAGACTGGATTGTCTAAATGAGCATTTGCATATAACAAGCGACTCTATTTGTGGCATAAGTGCAGAGAGGGCTTCTTTCTCATCACCCTGCCATACAGATGTTCTTTGTGCAAATTGCGTTGAATGGCAGAACAATGTATAGATACACCATCTGCAGCAAGATATTCTTGCAGGTCTTTGGAGGTGATCTGTGGGTTGTCTGTAACCATACTCACAATCCTGCGCATATGCCGCTCCTGTATTTTTCATGGCCTGCCAGACCTGGGTTTAACAGTAACTGTGCCTGTGGCCTTCCATTTCCTGATTACATTCCTTACAGTTGAAATTGACAGTTTAAACCTCTGAGGTAGCTTTTTGTAGCCTTCCCCTAAACCATGATACTGTACAATCTTTGTTTTCAGATCTTTAGAGAGTTGCTTTGAGGATCCCATGTTGTCACTCTTCAGAGGAGAGTCAAAGGGAAGCACAACTTGCAATTGACAACCTTAAATACCTTTTCTCATGATTGGACACACCTGTCTATGAAGTTCAAGGCTTAACGAGCTACTCCAACCAATTTGGTGTTGCAAGTAATCAGTATTGAGCAGTTACATGCATTCAAATCAGCAAAATTACAAGGGGACCCAAATTTTTGCACAGCCAGTTTTTCACATTTGATTTAATTTCATACAACTAAATACTGCTTCACTAAAAATCTTTGTTCGGAAAAAAAACACCCCAGTACTCAGATGTTCCTAGGAAATGACAGACATACCACTGTTATCTTTCTGATTAAAAGTGGAGTAAATTATTATGCAGGCTGAGAGGGGTTCCCAAACTTTTTCATATGACTGTAATTTCCTATATTGGCAAATGAATGAATGGATTATTATAAAACATAGATGTAAACCATTTTTTGGTTCATAAAGTATTTATATATTTTCCAAATTAATCTTTATATTAAGATGTGTGCATAAATTGTATGGTACTGAATATGAACAAACTGGAGGTATCAAAGGACAAAATCAGGGCAAAATTGTGACAAAAATAAGCAATTGGCAGTTGTCTCCTAAAAAAGGAATCTTCAGAAGTGTGACTGGCTACTCTTTGGAAAATGGTCCATGTTTAAATGCTGACTTCTGGTTGTCTTCTGAATTATCACCTTTGTTTGAAGGTTGCTTTGACTAAAACCAAATAAATGCACAAGTGTTAAAAGTATATAAAAGAGAATGATTTATTATAATAAAAATAATAATTGAAGGCTGTCGTGAAGGGCCTCCGCAAAACAAATGTACCTGTTACTAAACAAAATATCCAATAAATGGATGTATTTTTCCTCAATTATTTATGGCCACATCTAATGTAATATGTTAATAATCAACAAATATGGTAATTTAATTGTTTTACCTGAACAACGTCTTATTGAACTTCACCTACTCTTAAAAAAGAGAAACATTGTGTACTAGATAAATTACATATTTGTTTACTGTTTTATATTTAGCTTGAGAGATCACTTCAACTTGTATTTTTTATATACAGTATTTTCAACTTTTTCATGTCAGATAGCTGCTCCTTTCGACAAAATAGATTCTTAAGCAGTCAGTCCAAGTTGTTTCAATGACCACACATCTGAGTCCGTGTGTTTGTGTACCCGCGTCCTATGTTTTAATGTGCCACTTCTACAAGGAGCGGTGTAGCATCTGACCAAATCTCAACCACATGCCACACAAAATGCTGTAACAAAATATTTAATAAACATATGGTCTCTTCGGTAAAGTTAATAAAAAAATTGAAAGTGCTCCAACTTTCCATCAACCCATCCATTTTCTAAATCCACTTATTCAGAAAAACGAAATACAGGTGATCTGCTGCCTAACTCAGCAAGTATCCAGACATGGCATGAACAATCCATGGACATAGGGTGAACACACACACACATATCGGGGGCCAATTTACCATCGCTAATGCACCTAACCTGAATCTCCTTAAAAACATGTACTTTAATCCTAGAAGAGTGTTTCCCAACCTTTGTGGTGTCATAATCCAATTTTTCATATGCCAGTGAAGGTGTTTGGTCCCCTTCCAGGAAAACAGTGCTATCATCTGAGAGGGCGAGTGAGATTGGGGGGGTGTCCCACTCAATCACCAGAGCATTAGATTAATCAAGCACAATAAACTTGTGATGCTGTGATGTGGATGAGTTTACACCCAGGGTCAGCCGTGGCCTAGCTGCAATGCCACAACAGGCCATAGCTTAGGACATGAATATCATGCCATGCATACATTATATTACTATTATATAAATATTATATAACTATTGTAAAAATGGGTGTTTATTTTGCCACAAGTATAATAAACACACAAACCAACAAAAACAAACAATAAAACGTTTTCTGTCATTTCGATATTGTTAATGAATTTTATGTACTTTTTAATACGTTGAAAATTTTGAACGTGTTATTGTGAGATTTGGGTTATATTTTTACTTTTTATTGCGAACAATATATGATATGTGACTTGGGATATGATGTAAATACAGTATGTGGCAGTTCGGTTATGACTCCAAAATTATGTTTTATTTTTCTGGTTCTCCCAGGCTTAAATTTCAAACTACACCTGTGCCCCTCAAAGGCAAATTGTAAAGGCTAGTTAACCAATCATTAGGTTAGACCAACTAAAAACTGGACTACTACTGGTTGTTTATATCCTTCAAGTATTTTTCACCAATCTACTCCTGTAGTCACCAAAATCATCAGCAGCAGCACCTGTGTGACCAAACAATGAGTGGCTCATTGAAATTGAAAATTGAAACTGAAAAAATTTATATTTTTGCATCCAATTAAATTCTTTATTGTCATGTGTACAAGTACAAGTACAATGAAATGCTTGCTTGCATGTGCCCCAGCAGACAGTGAACACAGACAAAAAAAAAAAAAAAACACACACACACAATAAATAAATGAATGTAAATGAGTAAATAAATAAAACCAGAATCCTAGGAATAAATAGAGACAGTGGCAGAAGTATATGTGTGGTAGCAGTGGAGGTGACACAAGGTTACTGATTGTTCATGAGTCTGATTGCAGTTGGGTAGAAACTGTTCCTGAACCTGGAGGTGCACGTCCGAATGGACTTTAGTCGCTTCCCAGATGGGAGGAGGGTGAAAAGTGACAGTACAGGGTGGTTGGGGTCTCGCCAGATACGGTTCACTTTCCTGAGGCAGCGTGTAGTATGGATGTCCTGGATCACAGGGAGCTTTGTGCCCGTGATCTGCTGTGCTGTATTCACCACACGCTGTAGAGCTCTACAGTCCTGAACTGAGCAGTTGCTGTACCAGGATGTGATGTATCCTGTCAGGATGGATTCCACAGTACACCTGTAGAATCTGCACAGGGTTGTGGGGGACATCCGGACTTTACTCAGTCTCCTGAGGAGGTTGAAGCGTTGTTGGGCTTTCTTGACTACTGCTGCAGTGTGACTTGACCATTTAAGGTCATCAGTGAGGGTGACTCTGAGGAACCTAAAGCTGCTGACCTGCTCCACAGCCTAACCTCCGATGTAGATGGGGCTGTGCTCTGTTGTCTGTTTGCAGAAACCCACAATAATCTCCTTAGTTTTACTATAGTTGAGGGTGAGGTTGTTGTCCTGACACTATTCTGCCAGGAGTCTGACCTCATCCCTGTAGGCCGTCTCATCATCCTCGCTGATCAGACCTATTACAGTGGTATCATCAGCAAACATGAGGATGGTGTTAAAGCTGTATTTAGCTACGCAGTCATGGGTGTAGAGAGAGTAAAGAAGGGGGCTCAGCACGCTGCCCTGTGGGGTGCCAGTGTTGGTGGCGATAATGGAGGAGGTTTTTCCATTAATACGCACTTGCTGAGGTCTGCCGGTGAGGAAGTCCAGTACCCAGTTGCAAAGTGAAGAGCTAAGCCCTAGATCCTGGAGTTTAATGATGAGCTGGGTTGGAATGATAGTGTTAAATGCAGAGCTGTAGTCCACAAACAGCAGCCTGGCATAACAGTTCTTGCATAACAGTTCTTGTATCCAGGCCACTAATTCAAATACAGAAAGTATCATGCACTAGACAGTTCATCATATTGGAGAGGATCATTTATTTAATCCTAAAATACCGCAAAACAACTGCTTAGTTGACTATTTTCAGTATTATCCTGGATGAACCTCATTTATTATTAATTAAAGAGTCTATATCATTCCATATTTATTTTTATTTGAATTGTGTAAAGAGTCCACATATTGAGGTATCTCAGAAACCACTTTCTTTCGCAAACTGAAAAAATGTACATATATACATTACTGCCAAAACATAGAAACCATCTTAAATTAAGAACGTTCACTGTGATCAGTTATTTATTAAAGGCTGTCACACACGTGCGACTAGGAAGACGTTGTATGGACCAAGCAAAGGTAATTCCACACCAGGCCAGGGGGTGGCGGGGTGCACTAAACTTTCTCCTGTTAGCTCTGCAGACCAGCCACGGGAAAACCTGTCAGATTTAGAACAGAAGACATCACTTCTGGTTCCGGCACCCAGAAAAATATCACTTCCAGTTCCGACGCCTAAAAGATTAACACTTCCGGCACCTACTCTGACTAATGAAGAACATCACTTCCGGTTCCCTTACATCACTTCCTGTCCTATCCCTTAAAACCGCCATCTTGACAAACCATCGACAGTTCTGTTTTGGACTCGGTATAGAGAACATCTCTGTATTTAAAAAGACTCTTCTGTATCCAGGAATAATATACGGGTGGCTGCCCCAAACCTTTTTAAGTGTGTTGAGTCTATTCATTTTACAGTGGCGTAGCCGGCAGGATGGTGACCTCCTAGAGAGAACGGAAGTCAGAACAAAACAAAGACTCGACACACTACACCCAATGCAAGAAAAGTCAGATGGGTAAGTACCGCTCCCGAATTGCTGAGTGGGGGTCGGTCAGGGCGTGTCAGGGAAAACTCGAGTATGCTTCGACCCATCATCCTGTTAAAGGTCCGGGGAAAAGTAGAAACGGGAACCACAGGATAGAGCCTGGTGCATTTGGGAACACATCGAGGACTTATTATGGTATCTTGAGTATGGGGACTGCCCCTAAATACCCCACAAAAGGCAAGCCTTTTGATAAAGTTGGGAGAAACCCAGGCTGGCAGGTGGAAAACCTAATGGCCTGGACCTATAAACCTGCTCAAGCAGTGAAAAAGCAGGCCATGGCTTTATGAGCTAAAGTGGTAAGGTGGTTACAACCACACAAACAATCAAGCTATCAAATAGTGGAGCAGGTAGCCTGCGCCTTGCTTTTCCATGCCCTACCTGGAAAAATCGACCAGCCGGCCTGGGGCTTTACTGATATTGTCTCGCTAGCCGAGGCTATAGAACTCCTCAGGGCAGAAACCGGCTTGGGAGTATCAGAATGGGACTTGTATGAACCTGGGCATACTTGCGTACCTAACATAGAGTCTCGGAGCTACAATGCGAAGCGTACTCGAGTGGAACCTGGGACGCGTCGGCAGGCTCCACGAAGCAACGACAGGGTCTGCGGAGTGATGTGGGAGGAGGCACGGTGTTCACTCGCTAACCCTCTGGCCTTTACACATACAGGAGAAGTGTTAGTTAATGGAATTAAAGCTACAACTTTATTTGATTCCGGCAGTAACATTTCTATTGTTGCTCGCCATCTGGTACTACCGCGACAATGGTTAAAGATTAAAACCCGCATTACCTGCATTCATGGGGATGTCCGGAATTATAAATCCACCAGATGTTATATATGTCAGGACGGCATATTAAAAAAGTTGACGGTGGCGGTGATGGATAGTCCTCCCTTCCCCGTGATATTAGGCAGAGATTGGGTAGACATTAAAAGTGGTAGCACAGACGCTTCTTCCCCAAAATCACTAGGTCTAGTCACGGTTGCGGAATCAGCGCCCTCAACTTCTTCCACGCCGTGTTTACAGCTGGCTGGGGAGCGGAGTTCGGCCTCTGGTGATGACGGGGAAACACCTGGGACGTCTCAGCCACATACGACATCATCAAGCGTGGAGTCGACTCGGGATGAAACCGCGCCCCTTGAGGTCAAATCCAATCCCCTCACATGCCTGCGGTTTCAATTTAGGCAGACCCCGGCTTCATTTAAAAGGGAGGAGTGGAACAACGACTCCCTCAAGTTTGCAAAGAATGCAGTCGTTCTGATAGATGGCCAACGCACATTATATCCAATGTCACAAGGTCCTCACTTTGTGTTAAATAATGATCTGTTATATCGGGTAGCTGACCATGAGGGGGAAATGAGGTCACTGTTGTTAATACCACGGACTTACCGGCGACAAGTCTGTGAATTAGCACATACCCATCTCCTGGGAGCCCATTTAGGACTCGAAAAAACACTTGAGCGGATTAAGCTCAGATTCTTTTGGCCTGGAATTAATGAGGAGGTCCTCCGCTTTTGTACATTCTGTCCGGAGTGTCAATTGAGGCAGATTCCTAAGAGGGACCATGCTCCTCTAGCTCCATTTTCCCTTAATAGATGTCCCTTTTGAGTGTATTGGGGTCGATATAGTAGGACCCCTAGAACCCTCAGCCAGAGGTCATAAATATATAATGGTCCTGGCAGATTATGCTACCCGGTTTCCAGAAGCTGTTCCACTGCACTCAGCTACTACAAAAGCTATCGCACGGGAATTAGTGGGTGTATTTGCGCGTGTTGGCATCCCTAAAGAAATTCTGATGGATCAAGGGACGCCTTTTACCTCGTAGATGTTCAGGGAGACTGCCAAGCTTCTTCAAATAAAACATTTAAAAATCTCGGTATATCATCCTCAAACCGACAGTCTTGTAGAGAGGTTCAATCAAACTCTCAAGCAAATGTTACGTAAGGTAGTTAACGAGGACGTAAGGAACTGGGATCAGCTCCTCCCCCTCGTCCTTTTTGCATATCGGGAAGTCCCACAAGCCTCCACGGGGTTCTCACCTTTTGAATTGCTATATGGACGACAACCCCAGGGCATATTAGACATTTTAAAAGAAGGCTGGGAGGAAGAGGCCCTCCCGTCAATAAATGTATTGGAATATATCACACAGTTACGTGATAGATTTGAAAAGATTACACCAATATTGACAACACATATGGAAAAGGTGCAAGCAGCCCAGGTCCGATGCTATAACCGTGGTACGTCTCTTCAGGAGTTCCGCCCGGGAGATCGAGTCATGGTTTTAGTTCCTACCTCACATTCTAAATTACTAGGTCATTGGCAAGGCCCCTATGAAATTAAGGAGAGAAAGGAAGACAACCGAATCGTCGTCCCAGCGAGCGGATTTATCATGTCAATCTGCTGAAACCGTGGAAGGACAGGGATCTCGAGCCCTCCTCCGGACAGCCCCTCTCTCTCTTTGCTCATAAATTTAAACCTTAATTTCGGAGATAATCTGACTCGGCAACAATGACAGGAGCTTGAAGTAGTTATCCTGTCTGTCCCTGAGGTAGTATGTGAAAGTCCAGGACGGACCTCCTTGATTGTGCATGACATTGTGACGAAACCTGGGGTTATAGAATACCCATACAGAATTCCCGAAGCAAAAAAGGCTGAAATGAAGCTGGAGATCAGACGCATGCTGGACCTTGGTGTGATTGAGGAAAGTTATAGTCCCTGGTCCAGTCCTATTGTCATGGTTAGTAAGCCTGATGGAAGTTCGAGGTTCTGCAATGACTTCCGTCGGCTTAACCAAGTCTCCCAATTCGATGCCTATCCGATGCCGCGAGTGGATGACCTCCTTGAGCAGCTAGGTAACTCTAAATTCTTGACTACTTTAGATATGACTAAGGGGTACTGGCAGGTTCCCTTAATGGACTCCGCTAAGGAAAAAACAGCGTTTAGCACCCCTAGTGGGCACTGGCAGTATCGTGTTCTCCCATTTGGATTACATGGGGCACCTGTGACATTCTAACGTCTGGTGGACAAAGTGCTCCTTCCTCATAATTCATATAGTGCTGCCTACTTGGATGACGTTGTTATCTATTCCAACACATAGGAGGAACACTTACAGCAGGTTCGAGCTGTATTGCAGTCAGTAGCAAAAGCTGGTCTTCGTATTAATCCAAAGAAATGTTACTTTGGGTTGGTCGAAGCCAAATATTTAGGCTATCTAGTGGGCCGGGGTATGGTGAGACCACAGTGTTCTAAAATAGATGCCATTTTGAATTGGCCCCGTCCGATGAACAAGAGGCAGATTCAGGCCTTTCTCGGCTTAGTGGGTTACTATCGCTGGTTTGTACCCCGTTTCTCTGAGAGAGCAACGCCCTTGACAAACCTCACAAGGAAGGGGAAACCTAATCATGTGGTATGGGATGAGATATCAGAGGCTGCATTCAGTGACCTGAAAATGGCCCTTACGTCAGCTCCTATATTGAAAGCGCCCGACTTTTCTATGCCTTTCATCCTCCAGACGGACGCTTCGGACACAAGTCTTGGAGCCGTGCTGAGCCAAAGTGTTGATGGAGTTGAATACCCCATTATGTACCTGAGCCGGAAACTGCTGGATCATGAAACCAGGTATGCGGCAGTGGAGCAGGAAGCTTTGGCTATTAAATTGGCGATTACTCAGCTGAGATATTACCTCTTGGGGCGTGAATTCACTCTTGTGACAGGCCATGCACCTTTACAGTGGATGGCCTTGCATAGGGAGTCCAATCCACGCGTCACGAGGCGGTTTTTAGATCTGCAGCCTTATAAGTATTCGGTCTTTTATCGCCGTGGTGGACTGCACGCCAATGCCGATGCCCTTTCTCGATGCCACGACTTCCTGGACCGGTACGCCCGACCCGATGGGTCTGGGCTGAGGGGGGGATCATGTCACACACGTGCGACTAGGAAGATGTTGTATGGACCAAGCAAAGGTAATTCCACACCAGGCCAGGGGGTGGCGGGGTGCACTAAACTTTCTCCTGTTATCTCTGCAGACCAGCCGTGGGAAAACCTGTCTGATTTAGAACAGAAGACATCACTTCCGGTTCCAGCTCCCAGAAAAATATCACTTCCGGTTCAGGTGCCTAGAAGATTATCACTTCCGGCACCTACTCTGACTAATGAAGAACATCACTTCCGGCTCCCTTACATCGCTTCCTGTCCTATCCCTGAAAACCGCCATCTTGACAAACTATCGACAGTTCTGTTTTGGACTCGGTATAGAGAACATCTCTGTATTTAAAAAGACTCTTTTGTAGCCAGGAATAATATACGGGTGGCTGCCCCAAACCTTTTTTAAGTGTGTCGAGTTTATTCATTTTACAAGGCTCATATGCAGATTTTTGTTAAGAAATAAATCAGTACTAGTTGATGCCATTATTTTAAGAACAATGTCTGATATCTGAACCCTTCATACAAAAACAATTGCATTATTTAAGCAATCTCCAGATGGTTGTATTTCTTCTACTTCTTCTTTATTTGCATTAGGTGTGACAAGGATGGACAGGATTAGAAATGAGTACATTAGAAGGTCGGCTCAGGTTGGACGGCTGGGAGAAAAAGTCAGAGAGGTGAGATTGCATTGGTTTGGACATGTGCAGAGCAGAGAATTTTGGGAAAAAGATGCTAAGAATAGAGCTACCAGGCAAGAAGAAAGGAAGAAGGCCTAAGAGAAGATTTATGGATGTGCTGAGAGAGGACATGCAGGTGATGGGTATGACAGCGCAAGATGCAGAGGACAGGAAAAGATGGGAAAAGAATGATCCGCTGTGGCAACCCCTAACGGGAGCAGCTGAAAGAAGAAGAAGAGGCCGAGGTAGTAGACTAGACATGGTTTTTAAAGATGTACTTTAGATATTCATCAAAGGTGCAAACAGACATTTATAGCAAAAGTTTTCTTCCCCCTACTGTGACATATCACCAAATTCTAGAAATCTCCAAATCATGCATCACAAGTATGAAATTTCATGTTCTAGTAATTTGAATTGATTTTTACATTTTACTCCATTACCAATAAACACTTAATCTGGAATCAAAATATAAGACATTGATATAATTATTTCATTTCCTAAATTTTTGACATTATAAAAAATCTCAACCCAAGTTTTGAGACTAATAGCAATATAAATCAAACTGCAGACAGCTGCTACTTACATATGAAACACGTTTTTTTTATGAAACTGCACCTTTTACAATAAATAGAGTCATAGGAAGAATAACCAACATCCAGCCAATAAGTGCCCTGACAAGGTTCTGGGTAATACTGGTAGTTTTATTCATTTCTTTACTAATACATTAGATAAGAATACAGACCAACTAGTTAACTTCCTGCTCTAGTACCACTGTACCACATCATGTCCCCTCTTGTTATTACCAGGTTAGTACATTTTATGTTTGCTTCACAGAAAGAAACTCTATACATCCAATTTAGATTCTAATGTAACTAGTCTGTTGGAAACTCACTTTGCAGTATTTGTGCAATTAATCCTGTACGTAATTGATAAACCATTCTTAAATGGCACTGTTCCTGACTCAATTGAAATAGCCATTGGCTAGATCTGCATTCAAAAAATGATTTAGATCTAACCATTCTCATGAATTAATTAAGTACTGTTAAAGGAAATGTTACTGTTACTAACAAAGTTTAAGAGAAATTCGAAATGTTAAGCTACAATCTTATGTTAATAAACATCATCTTTATGAGAAATTTCAGTATGAATTTTGACCCAGCCTCCACAGAGAAACTGCTTCTTGTAAATAATATTGTAATCTCTAGTGACACAGGAAATGCCAGTATTAATATGCTTTTAGATTTAGGTGCAGCTTTGATACTGTGGATCATAGCATTTCTCTAAACAAACCTGATTGTTCAGTAACTAATCTTTATTTGTTTATTACATACTCATCAAATCCTTATTCCTCTCCACAGACTGACAGTGTCCATCACTGTGTATGATGCCATTAGCAGGTGTAAAAACAATATTAAATTTCACTCATATCCTATTGACACTAAGCACTTAAACCAAGTAAAGCTCTTCAGACTTTTGTTTCCAAAAAAATTTTTTTAAATTCTTCATCATAACTAGCCAAGATTTCAACTGGAAGACAGGGAACTGCCGGTAGTGTTATTCCTGGAAGATAATGAATGAATGAATGAATAAGAGCCCCATGCCTCAAATTTTTTTGCACTCACAGGAATTGATTGGTACAATACTTTAAATGACAAAAAAAAAAAAAGAAAAAACTGCTATTCTCACCTTGTAATGCTCACAACCTCTACAGGCAGTTGGGAGATCATGAAATCTGTCAGTCCTAAACCTTTTGGATCCTTGTCAATAGACTGAATAGTGATTAGCACTGAAACTAAATTTTCAGAAATAGCTTGACTATTAACGCCTACCTTCCCAACTCTAACCAGAGATGTGTGGGTTATTACCTCTACAGCTTGTTTACAGCACATTTAAGTTTGCCAAGCATATAGCTGGAACTTTATTACTCAGTACCGTTTGTAAATTTCTGTGGACAGGACTCTTGACCAATGAATGACGGGAAAAGGCAGATAATTAATTCAAAGGCTTGAGTTTGTTTTAATGTGGTTCATGTTCATATCCTACTCAGACGTAATTATTTAACAATATTTTAGTAAACAAATGCATGTATATTGCGCATTGTGAGTATACAATTGAATACTTCACATGTGGATTATGTGACATGAGAAACCTGAGATTTTTTCTTGAACAATTTAAAATTGTTTGCTGTTGTTCAGTACTGGACTACACCCCAATGAAGCCAGTTGGATGATAAACTGTGTTCTCCATGAAAACATGACATCACTGCAAACAACAGATAAATAAAATATACTTTTTGGGTGCAGTATTCTTACTATTTGTATGAGGCTGTGCATTTAGTTTTAGAGCACCTGAACTAAGGGATTCTCTACCTACCAATGTCAAGGACATTTGGTTATTAGCGCTCTGAAGAACTTTTCTTGTTGAAACAGTGTAAGTGTGTTCACTACACTGATAAGAGAGTCTCAATAATGTTTCAACTACTGCATGTCCTTATCATGGCTAAAAATAACATTAATCACAATTTATATGAAAAACAATTAACTAAGAATGTCAGCAATAAGGTTAATATGTTTTTTCCAAAAAACCTTGGACAACTATAGCTGAAAAGGGGAATTATGTGAATAAAGTCTGTGCTGTTATTCTATGACCAGACATTTCGATGCTGCTTTACAGTTTGGATTGTATTTAACTATAATGCATATGGAATGTGATGAGGCATGTTACCATATGGTCTCTGTCTTAAAAAATCTGTTGAGAGAGCAGGCCGAACATACAAAAAACTTCATCACAACTAAGAAAATTAACAAATACCCACCATGAATCAATCTGTTAAATAAAGGTTTCTGCCTAGCATAGTGAGCATATTATTTACCATCTATGTATAATGTTTAATTTGATAATGGTGATTTTGTTCTAAGAAAAAATAAGAAATGTGTTGGCGTGTATATAAACGTTGCCAAAGGGACAGATGCCTATTGATTAAGTGTTTTGAGCAATGCGATACAAATTATAACTCATTTTCTAAGGGGCAAGCACAAATATTACGTCCTATCCGAATGGAGCAGGTTTTACAAAATATAGAAAAAGCAGTATATCCACTCACCATATGGGACTGCCTCATGAGAGGTGTACTCTATATCATTTTATGTTACAACATCTTTTTCTGTTATTGAAGTGCAGCTCAGCCTACAACGTCATGATTTAAAACTCTGTTTTACTTCTTTGATTAATGGCTTTGTCAAAATCTTTTATCTGTTAAATTCTGTTTCTAATGTAAATAAGGTGGCCTTTGCAGCATTTTATACACTTGGCTTGTTTATTGTATGTCGGGTTCAAAAGAAAGAGAAATAAATAAAAAAGGAATCCTTCTGTGACTTCAATATTTGGCTTGGTAGATGCAACTTCACAACAGTCAGTTCATGCCATGGCAACAACAACTTGGGTTAGGGGGACAGTCAGCAGAAGTTAGTCTTGTAACAAACTCCTGATTGTGCGCTGGCTTTCTTGGGGATAGACTTCCAACCAGGTCCAGAGAGAAAGGTGATTCTGCAAAGAAAGGTTTGATTCTTAAGCATAAATAGTAACAGGTTTAAGAGAATGTGGAGCTAGAAAATGAAATACTAGAATTTCTACTAATTTCAAAATAGTTTCTTCTTATTTTACATTTTTCTTAATTAAGTTTCAAGCAGCTTTTCGTTCTTTTTAAGTGAAAGATGCAAGGCTAGCTAGTGCTGTATTAGCTGGAGTCTTAGGGATCATTGAAGAGTGTGCTACACTGCTTAGCTATTTTAAGCAAGACTGGCAAACATTGGTTACTGCCCTTCTCACACGGCCTAAAGCTATGTGTTTGGGTAATGAGCATCACTTTGACTTGAGGTATGCTTTTACTTTTTCATCTGTGTTTAATTTTGGAAAAGCTGTTTAAGCTTTAACTTACTTGTACTCTGTATGGGATATTCTTTCACTTAACTGTAACTCCATCCTTTTTACAGTTTTTACAGTGACCTAGTAGGAGTAACACATAATTAAGATCAGGGAGCAGTTGCCCTAGAATAATCACTTTTAAGTGTGAAGATGTTTGGAACTGATATAATTTTAAAAATTTAATAAACAGAAGCATGACAGACCAATCTTACCGCTTTTAAAGGATTTGTTGTCTAAGTCAGACTTATGTTACATTGCCTGTGGCTTATACAACAACATACCTGAAATGCACCACTGTTTATATAACCACACCAACCTTCATTTGGGCTTTTAGTTATTTTGGATACCATTCCTTGTGTAGAGACATCAAAGTTGCAGACATGTTTAGAATAAAATCCAAAATCATAAGGAGTAAACAAATGAGCAGTCAAGAAAGACTACAATCAGTTCATATACTAGTGAAAGCAAAAATGACAGCAAGAAAATATGCAGTGTGGTTGTCAGAAGGCATGACAGTCTCAACAAAATAAATGTTAGGGTGCCAACCCGGCTGTCCCTGTTTACTACAAATACGAAAAGAAAAAATAAACGTATGATGGCAACAAAATAGAACAAAACAACAGCCTCCAGTTAATGTGGGCCCAAATAGTTTAAAGGTTCTTCTCAAGTTATAGTGGAGCTCAGTCTCTCTGGTTACTTGGTCATGAAGTGGCACCTCCTTAAAGCACTACTGCCCGGAGTCAGTTGTCCTCAGTGGGCGTTTTTTTAGTACTGTGGAGGAAAAGGAAGACAACACAGTTAGCGGCAGTGCCCCCTCTCGGTCCGGGGTGGAACTACATACCTGAGAGGAGCTTGGAGGATGACCCTCTGACGCACAAGCATGACACCAGATTACAAAAACTGATGCCTTAGGTCAAAGGCACAAATGAGCACCTTACAGGAAAGCATAAGAAACAGACACAAGAATGTGTAGTACAGGTCAATAACCACCAATGATGCCAAACTCCAAACTAGGCTTCAACTCCGCTACAAGCATGTTATAGATTGTATTCAAACACTATATTGTGGTTATGTGACAATGAAAGAAACCATGTCATATAACAGATTTTTGTAACTTTGAAATGTTTCCTAAACAATTAAAATTCAAGCATCTTTCAATGAAAATTATTAGTATTAGGTACACTGAAGCATTCTGATACAAATTTTAATTGTCAATTTTTAAGTAGTAAAGGAAACTAGTGAGAAGACTGGTCACAAAAGGACCAGAAGGGGAATATATGCCTGGAATGGCAGGAATTCTTTCAGGAGAACATCATCGTATTTTCCACAGTTTTCTGGAAAGGTCTTTTCTATGGTTGGACTTCCTATATTGTTGCCGCAGATAATTTAAATAGGAGTGCTATGCTATGGAGAGAACGTAAGAGCCAAGTAGAACCTGCACATTTCAGTTAAATGCTGGTTTGGGGCCAACATTTTGTCTCCTGGTCAAATTATTAGTAACCATACTTTTATTCCACCCTGGCCAGCACCACATACCCCTGCTAGAGTGTATATGTATAATGTAAATGATACTTTTCAAGGATTCTATAAATATACAATATATCCAGTAAATTGAAAAGGAGTTAATTTTCAGTGAAATAATGGCACCAATGTGCCTTCCTGGGTGAATGTAATCTCAGAAACCCAAGTGACTTGATTTTCTACTCTGTGGTAAGACTGAGTATCAAAACATCACAGTATTTCATGCTATTTCCAATGTAGTTTAATGTAGTGACGTTTTAAGTTGGTCATTTTAATTGCACAATTTTGCACATCAAGAGTAAAAAGCTGAAATTTGGTGCCACTTCTCTTTCTAACCTTGACGTACTACTGTACCTTTATAGATTTAAGATTAGATTTACTTCTTACTCCTTATATTTCTTTCAATCATTTCCAAGGTAGATTGTTTGAGATAATGTAGTGAAACATTAAACAGACAACATAGTGAAACACCTGGCTGCTTAACGTTTAAAGAAAATCCTACAGTGCCACTGCCAAGTGGCAACCTTAGCCAAGGCTGAAATTGCTGGCTTTTGGAATATTAAAATAAAAGAAAAACTAAAAAAAACTAACAGCCACTGAAAACTTTCACAGCAAAGTACTGCGCTTTGATCCTGACATCTGCATCTGGGAATCTGCTTTCATCATACATACAGCTCCCAACACTTTCCAATCTCGCAAATCAAGCACCCATAGAATAAAAGCAGTAGCACCAACAGTAGCAACATCACAGGAAGAATATGAAAATCTGTGGGAGTTATTTTGACAACGGAGTCAGTGAAACGCATAGAGTACAGAGTGGCACTGTTGAGGGAGCTGTGACAGCCCAACATTACATGATCTTATTAGGATATTGGACAAGGCTTTCAGCAGCATATCTCCAGCAAGTTCTATTCAACTAAAAATATTCCAGCAATATCAGTTGCTTATGAAAGATTTTTTATCTCAGAGCCAAAGGAAAATCTGAACATCAAACAAAGCCTTCTTTGTTTAAGTAGTGTTGAGCAATTTTTTTCCGTAACAAAAATATTTAATAAAATAGTTCATAATCACCTGCAATAAAAATTCTGTAAAACATACTGTTATGCAAATATTATTTTGTATAATATAAAATATCTAGCAAAATATTAGATATTCCTAAAGTCAAAAACCCTAAAATATTACAATAAATCAGACAAAGAGCATAAAATGCTGAGAAGCATAATCATTGTTTTATATAGGGCTTGAAGCTAATAAAGACAGACAGTAGCAATTGTATGAGAGATGTTGTAACATTATACGTGCTTTTGTATAATAAAACTATACCTTTTTTAAATGAAAAAATGCAACAGACATACTGTGCACTTTCAATAATGCTATACATATAAGATAAATGTCACAATATAACAACAGCACCCTGAACATGTGTGATTTTTAATTCATGTTGAAATTTCAGAAAGAAGCAAAATTCATGTTGATTTGTTCTCTTTCTTTCTTTCTTTCTTTCTTTCTTTTGTTAATTACCAAGAAATAATTATAATTAGGAACAACAATAAAGTGAATCAAATTGTGAACTTGAATTTGAAAATTGAAGTTTATGTCTATATATCTTGTTTTCTGGTTTTTATCATGTCTGATACATAAGCAAAGGCTAGCACTCATATCACTGCTTTCAAAAATAAAAACAACTCGGTTTGGTTAGCACTGCTATTATTCACCAGTAGATGTTTCTGAAAAACAGTGTTTTGGGTACAGTGGTACAGCTTTAGGTCAAGTTAGTTCAGTTGTGCCAAAACTTTGTTTTGATCATCAAACAAAGCTCATGGAGGTTACGGCTGCAGCTTTATAACTTCAGAGTCCCTGCCTTAAATTCCAGGTCTGGACACCAACTGTGTATAGTTTTCAGGTTATTTCTATGCCTATGTGGACGTAAAATAGATGACAATATTAATTATAAAGTGGAGGTCATGTATTCATACTTGCAACAAGGAGCAGAAGAATCGGAACCCAACTCACAGTTATATTCAGATTTTGTGGTAACACACCACAGCCTCTACATGACTTAAAAAGAGAAGAGTAGAATAGCTGTATGCTAATTTCATGTGAAACACATATCCTGATTATCATTCCTTTAACAGTTGACTCCTTCTAACTTCTGGCAACATTACCAATCTTACAGAAAGGCAGTTTTTCTGATTTTTTTAAAATAACCTTGTAACAGTATTACTTGCTGAAGTGATGAGTGAAAGTAATTTATGTATTTTCAATTATTACAAGTAATAGTAGTTAAAATTACATTATCACAAGTAATGATGAGTTAAACAAAGAAATTCATTTTGCATGTAGTTTCAGAAGTTTTACACTAAAATTTGTTTTGTATGCAATTTTGTAGTCACACAAATCTGAAAAAAAATTTTGTTTAGTGATTTTTCTCGGGTGGAAAGCGACAAATATTACCTTGTAAGGCATCATTCATACATTTGTGTTTATTTGCATTTTATTCACAGCTGCATAATGCAGGTAGTCTGCATCACACCAAAAATTAATTATATTCTATATTCTACTCTCATCCACATCACCATGGAGAACTGCAGTGCATGTTTTTAAAAATGGGGCATGCTGCATATTTTTCACACAAAGATATACCAAAAAGTAATTTCATACTGAATTACTAATGCATTTGAGAAATTTACCAGGTATTATTTCTGTCTTCAGTGCATCTTTAGGATTGTGATTAGTAAGATTGCTATTATAATTGACAGAGTACTACCAGACATTCAACACATGTCTCATAGCTCAACAAAATGCGTACCAACTGAGAAAATGATTCTGGTGATTTTTTTAAATTTAAACTGACTTACTTGACTGGAAGACAACTCACCACTAGCACAGGTATATGCACCCAGACAGGAAGTAAATACCTTTCTTTCTGTGTTCCACTTTTAAGTCACCAGAAAGACACCCTAAGATGTGCATATTAGACTGAGTGTGGGTGTGTACCCTTCAAAAGATCAGTTCCACTTTACACCTCAATTGACTGCACAAAACAGCAGTAGTCAGAAATAAAGATGGAATTCAGAAATAAAGAATGGACATGTAAACAAGTCTATGTCCAAAACTGGCATATCTGTAATCTAGAAAACAAGCTCAGTACACAGAAACGAAAATCGTAGCCAGGGAGCAAAGCAAGAATGTTGAAAACCAAAAAGTGTATATAGGCTGAGCCAAAAGTCAGCTGAGGGACCTGGTTAAAAAGATAGAAAAGAGATCAAAATAATGTACAGAAAACAGTGCTAAAGACTTTTGAGTTGTATCCACAAACTTGAACAAACCAGGAAGTGCACTGACCCTATATACTGTTACTACAATGACATAATGCGTCACACACTCCCGGTTATCCAGCTTTGCAACCTCCTAGTAACTAAGAAAAGACAAGGTACATAATACAGATGCACACACCTGAAAGGAAAATTGCATTGTGGGAGAACAGTATTCAGTTTTAAAAATGTGCTTACGTTAAAAATAAATATACCTTGCAGATTTGTTGACTCCTAAAACTATTTTGAGGTCAAACAAAAATCTATAAAAATTAAAAACAAATATCAAATCATAACAACACCATGTCATGCTGAAATTTTACAGTGGATTAAAGATACACCTATCATAACGTTAATTGAAGAAAGCACTTTCAGTCAACACGGCTCTTGCAAATTTAGTCAATGTGACTTTGTTTCTGTTTTGCATGAATAACGAACATTACCTGAATCTAAAATTACATGGTTTCCACTTCATTTTTAATAGTCTAGGTCAGAGTGTGTCGAACTCTGGGCCTGGATGGCCGCAGTGACTACAGGTTTTCATTCTAACCCTTTTCCTAAGCAGTGAGCAATTTTCACTACTAATTAATTCCTTTTCCTTTCATTTCAATAGCCCTGTTTTTAAGGATTCAGCCCTCTGAATTGATTTGTTTCTTCATTAAATGGCAGCCAAACAGAAATGAGACATGAAATGAGCCAACAGATGACCAGCTAAACTGGGATTTCAAACTCCAACCAATTTCACTCCAAACAGTCTCTTAATGAGAAGCTGATTCTTGCTGTTAATTAAGCCTGTTATTTAATTCAATGGCTTGTTGCTGCTCTCATTCTGCCACAGCAGATATTTCCAAATTTGTTGATTTTTCTGTTTTTTCTAAGAACACCGTCAAAATGTTTTGGTGACCTGAGAGACCAACCTTACTGAGACCTTCACCTTTCTTTATTTTCAGATATTGTGTGATGGGCACAGGTGAGTTGGTTATATGGTGGCTTGTTTGGCTACTAATTAAGGAAAAAGAGACAATAAGGGGCCTGAGTCAAATTAATTAAAACTAAAGCAAAAGAAGTTAATTAGCAGTAAAAATGGCTCACTAATAAAGAAGATGGTTAGAATGAAAACATTTAGCCACTGCGGCCCTTGAGGACTGAAGTTCAACACCTGTGGTCTAGGTCTTATATGATTATGAATAACATGATCTTTTCACATTCGAACAAAATATAACATGTATAATGATAAGAAAACATTAATGTAAGAACATAAGATAAAATGTCAGTCCCAATTAGGCAGTTGGGCAAAGTCTATCCCAGAAACCAGTCTTGGACTAACACCAGTCTGCATTTACATTTACATCATTTAGCAGACGCTCTTATCCAGAGCGACTTACAACAGTGCTTAGTAGTCTACGACTGTTCTTCAGTCTTTAAGGCTAGGATTAAATCTACTGTCATTAAACAAGTTACTGCTGACCAAGTTGTATACAAAACCCTGCTAGAAGAAAATAATAAGTTAGTACAAATTTTTTTTTTTTTTTTTTTTGAAAAAAAAAGGGTAGAAAAAAAAAGTATGGGGACTTTAGTCCAAGTGCTGTTGAAAGAAGTGTGTCTTCAGGCGACGTTTGAAGACAGTGAGGGTCTCCGCTGTTCGTACAGCAAGAGGAAGTTCGTTCCACCACTGAGGAGCCAACACTGCAAAGAGTCTTGATGCATGTCGTCCTCTTCTTTTAAGTAAGGGTGGTTCGAGACGTGCAGTGCTTGATGTTCTGAGACAGCGAGAAGTGACACGCTGCTTGACCAGTGCTGATATGTAAGGTGGTGCAGCTCCAGTTTTGGCCTTAAAGGCAAGTGTTAGGGTTTTGAACCTGATGCGGTCAGCCACAAGGAGCCATTGCAGGTTCCGCAGCAGAGGTGTAGTGTGCGAGAATTTGGGAATATCAAAAACGAGTCTTGCAGCTGCATTCTGGATCAGTTGAAGTGGTCGTGTTGCCTTTAGTGAAAGTCCAGACAGCAGAGAGTTGCAGTAGTCCAGCTTAGAGATGACCAAGGTCTGGACGAGAAGCTGAGTAGCCTCTGTAGTGAGAAAGGGGCGGATTCTCCTAATGTTGTAAAGGAGATATCTGCAGGACCTGGAGAGGTTGCTGATGTGTGGAGAGAAAGACAATTCTTCGTCTAGAGTGACACCAAGACTTCTTGCCGTTTTTGAGGGGACGATAACCGAGTTGTCAAGAGAGATTGCAAGGTCAAGATTCGGAGATGAGTTGCCTCTGATATACAAAAGTTCAGTCTTGCTGGGATTCAACTTGAAGTGGTGGGAAGTCATCCAAGAGGAGATATCAGCAAGGCAGTTTGAGATGCGGGTTGAGACCTGCTGGTCATCGGGTGGAAAGGAGAGAATGAGTTGACTGTCATCCGCATAGCAGTGGTAAGAGAATCCATGTCCAGCTATTACCTTCCCAAGAGAACCTGTGTATAAGGAGAAGAGAAGGGGTCCTAGGACAGAGCCCTGAGGAACACCAGTGGTCAGTCTTCGTGGAGCTGACTGGGAGCCTTGCCAGGCAACCTGGAATGTCCGGTCAGCAAGGTAAGAAGCAAACCATTGCCAGACAATGCTTGAGATCCCAAGACTAGTGAGAGTTTCCAGAAGTATCTGATGGTTGACCGTGTCAAAGGCTGCAGATAGGTCCAGAAGTATGAGGACTGAGGACAGGTTGGTAGATCTGGCTGTGTGAAGGGTTTCAGAGACAGCAAGAAGTGCAGTCTCGGTAGAATGAGCTGCTTTGAATCCAGACTGGTGAGGGTCAAGAAGGGCGTTATTAGATAAAAACAAGTTAAGTTGGTTATAAACTGCTCGTTCCAGTACTTTAGAAAGAAAAGAGAGCAGGGATACTGGTCTGTAGTGGTTAATATCTGAGCAGTCCAGAGTAGGTTTCTTAAGAATTGGTGTGACAACAGCAGACTTAAAGGCAGTGGGAACATGGCCAGTCGTTAGGGAGCCATTAACTATGTGTGTGATGTGTGGGAGAAGATCCTGAGAGATGAGCTGAAATGTACCTGAGGGGATAGGGTCGAGTGAACATGTTGTGGGGTTGCTGGCCATCAGGATCTTAGACACTTCCTCGTGAGAAAGTGGAGTGAAGTGATGAAGCTGGGTCGCACAGGTCGGTTGAGAGTGGGTGGGCAACATGTCAGTCTGAGGGAAGGAACTACAGATAGTAGCAACCTTATCCTCAAAGAATGTAGCAAAGTCCTCTGGTGAGAGAGCTGGGGAGACAGAAGGAGATGGTGATTTAAGCAGTGAAGAAAAAGTGGCAAAAAGTTTGCGAGGGTTAGATAAGGATTTATCAAACTTGGTTCTGTAGAAGGAAGATTTGGCAGAAGTTAGGTCAGTAGCAAACTTTGATAAGAGAGATTGAAAAGAAAGGAGGTCATTGTTATGATGCGTTTTCCTCCATCTTCTTTCTGCTGCTCTTAGTTGTCTGCGGTTGTTTCGTAGTGTCTCCGACAGCCATGGGGTCGGAGAAGTACGTTTTAGCCTGGAAGACAGAGGGCAGAGTTGATTAAAGGAGTTGTGGAGAGAGGAGAGAAGACTGTTGGTAGCAGACTCCACAGTTGCTGTGCATGGTTCAGCACAGTTAGGGGGAGATAAGGATGATAGGATAGCTGAGGAGAGAGAAGATAGAGAAAGAGAATTGAGATTTCTGCGGGTAGTCATGGGGGTAGAAGGTGGTTGAGAAGAGCAAGTCAGAAGAGGAAATCTGAAGGACAGAAGATGGTGGTCAGAGACATGTAGGAGTAGACAATATATTGAACATAGGAAGTGATCTGAATGATACCAGGTCAAGAGTGTTGCCAGCTTTGTGGGTTGGAGGAGAGTCACCAAGAGATAGACCAAAGGATGACAGAAGCATCACAAGTCCACTGCTGTGTATTCCGTCTCTTGGAAGGTTGAAATCACCGAGGAGCAAGAGAGGAGACTCATCATCTGGGAAGGAGCTCAGAAGGAAATCAAGCTCATCGATGAAGTTTCCTGGAGGGCCTGGAGGACGATAAAGTCTGCTGCTGGGCCTGCTGATTCACTCAGATTGGGCCAATTTTGAACCAGCAATTAACCTAACGTGAAGACTTTTGGGCCTATGGGAGGGAAAACTCCTGCAAACTTGTAAATAATGGCAAAAGCAAGATTCAAACCCTGGATCCAAAGATTAAGCAGCATTAAGCACTGTACCACTTTGCTACTCCGTCCATCCCTCTATTTTCAAACCCACTTATTCTGAGGAGGGTCACAGGAGCATCGGGCACAGGGCAGGATGGGGTGCTAGTCCATCACAGGGTGAACACACTCACATACACTATGTCCAGTTTAGCAATGCTGATTCACCAGACTTGCATGTGTTTTTTTTCTGTGGGATGAAACTAAAGCACCCAGAGAAAATACATGTGGACAAGGGGAGAAGATGCAGACTCGATGCAGGGAGGATCTGGGTCATGAACCCGGGTCTTCTTGTTGTGAGGCAGCAGCATTATGAAGTGCCGTCATGCTGCCCCTGCATTGCTACTCATTCATCCTTATTTAAAAAAAAAGAAAAGAAAAAAAACATTTTTTGAATGACCCAATTTCACATTTTTTAAATAAGGTGAAAATATTTTACTTACTGAAAGTTCAAATGGAAGGTTAAAGTTTGAAAACTTGAAGTTATAATTATAAGATTCTAAGTCAAAATTTTGACATTTAAACCCCTAACTAAAGGATAATAAGTAACAAATAATGAGATACTAAATTATGTAGCTATATCATTTAAAGTCATAAAAGTCATAATTATGAGATACTAAATTGAAATTTTGAGATGTAAAGTCATAATATTGAGATAGTAATTTTACAGTTATGAGATTTAAAAATGAAGCTAATGAGACAACTAAGTCCAGTTTTTTTCTTTATCTAGTGGAAATGTGTTTTATTACTATACATTTTAGAATTTAATATATCTAACCACAGCCTTTCTCTATTAACATAAAATCAAATGCTGAAAGTAAAAGATGCACACGTAATACATTATTTACTATTTATGCCCTATATAAAAAATGTATTTTGTTTTTGAATGTTAATTGTGCTTTTAAAATATTGTATTTAAATTATTAAAGGTATACAATCAAACACACACAACTACATAAAGATAATTTGAAAAAGGAAGAAATGAATTATATATTTAGTAGAGGCCTTTAGGATTACTTCAGTCGTTATTTCACTGAAAACGATGATGAATTTTTTTTTTCATATATTGTGTTGAAAAAAAATATCTGCCCCTTCCTGATTTTCTATATTATTGCAAATGTTTTCTGACCTAATATTAAGTAAATGACACTTGAGCAAATGTTATGTTTTGTGTTATTTTGTAACAATGTTATCCAACACCATTTTGCACATTTTGCTCCTTAATGTTCTGTCACCTGGGATTGGCTCCAGCAGACCCCCGTGACCCTGTAGTTAGGATATAGAGGGTGGGATAATGGATGGGTGGATGGATGTTCTGTCACATTCCATGAATTTTCCAGTGATTTTCAAACATAATCTTACCGAGTTAAAGGCAGTCGGAGGTACAGTCCCAAGAGGCCTATTGCATAATATGATATGCCCAGCGTCTCACTCCAACTAGTCTCTGACTCGCTCCTGACTTTGTCTTTAATAGTAGGGGCAGGCTCTGTGTGTGCATGACAGCTGACAACCAATGGATGCTTATCTGGAAGTACAATGCATAGAATGCAGCCTGAGGAATATGTAACACTGGTGTTGTGGACCTCACAAACAAAAGGGACGCTCGTCTCTCTGATGTTGAATGATTTATGTACCATGACAGAATGGAAAAAAAGAAAAAAAGGGGCAGAAATTGCACTATAACTCGCCATGGCATTTAACTCTTTATACAGTGCCAGCTCCATGAGGCAGCACACCAATGACCTTCAAAAAAAGGGGTGAGCACGACCATACTCAGTCGGTAAATGTGACATGGGCAGCAATGATTTTTAGTCATTTAAATCGACATCTTCCAGCAATGAGATCAGCAACTGTGGTCAGCAAATCTGATACATCCCACAACTAAAAATCGTGTAATGTGACATTGGCTTTAGTTAAATCAACTCAATTCTTATTCTTTTTCCTCTCAATCTCTTCCCTCTTCTTTGAGGGGTTGATATGCCTGGTAAACTCTCTCCATATTGTTCCTGCACCTCCACTCAGTCAGACCCTATCCCTTCAAATTTTCTTTTACTTAATCTGTTGTCACGCATGTGCGAGTAGGAGGACATTGTGTGGACCAAGCTAAGTTAATTCCACGCCAGGCCAGGGGGTGGCGGGGTGCACTAAACCTTCGTCTGTTATCTCTACAGACCATCCGCAGGAAAACCTGTCTGACTCATCATTGAAGACGTCACTTCCGTTTTCCGGTGTCTAGGACAATCCCACTTCCGGTTTCGATGCCTAGGCTGACGTCACTTCCAGTTCCGGCACCTAGACTGACATCACTTCCGGTTCTGGTGCTTAGGCCGACATCAGAAGAAGATCACTTCCGGTCCCCCTATGTCACTTCTGGTCTAGTCACTTAAAACTGCCATCTTTCCAAACCTTCAACAGTTCATATCTGGACTCCATCAAAGACACTTCTGTCTTAAAAATGAAACCCATTGCAGCCAGGGATAATACACGGGTGGCTGCCCCAAACCTTTTAAAGTGTGTCGAGTCTTATCTTTTCACACTGTCCATCTCCACTTAATTTTCCTTGTACTTCCATTCCCATCACTATTTTGCCCACATATTCAACGTCTCTCCTCATCAAACCTTATCTTCTCTTTTTTGTCCTTCTTTGTAACTCCACACATCCATATCAACTATCAACTCAATTAAAGAGATATAGTGAGTTGACTAAATAAAGGCACTCTTGATTTTATTGGCAGTCCTGATGAATATAAACCTCTCTTATTTTTACTGTTTTCATCAGAGTCAGGTTTCCAATACAAAATTTGACAAGCACATAATTCCACAATGGGTGGCACGGTGGCACAGTGGGTAACGCTGCTACCTCGCAGTTGGGAGACCTGGGGACCTGGGTTCGCTTCCCAGGTCCTCCCTGCGTGGATTTTGCATGTTCTCCCCGTGTCTGCGTGGGTTTTCTCCGGGTGCTCTGGTTTCCTCCCACAGTCCGAAGACATGCAGGTTAGGTGGATTGGCAATTCTAAATTGGCCCTAGTGTGTGGGTGTGTTTGTGTGTGTCCTGCGGTGGGTTGGCACCCTGCCCGGGATTGGTTCCTGTCTTGTGCCCTGTGTTGGCTGGGATTGGCTCCAGCAGACCCCCGTGACCCTGTGTTCGGATTCAGCGGGTTGGAAAATGGATGGATATTTCCACAATCAGTGGAAAGTCCTCAAGAGACTAGAAAAAAAACAGTTGATCTATCAGTCTAGAAAGAGATATAACAAAATTATGTAAGGCTCTGTGACTCCACAGAACCACAATTATCTCCATAATCTCCAAACAGAAAGTACTTAGAATAATAGTGAATCTACCCAGGTATTGCCGGCATGCAAAAATTAGTCCAGGTTCACAGCATAAAATCATTCAGGAAGTCTCCAAGAACCCCAAAAACATATCCAACAAATTACAAGCTTCTCTTACCTCTGCAAAAGTCAGAGTTCATAACTCCATAATCAGAACAAAACTGAGCCCAGACTAAACTGAAGAAGAGGAAGTAGGGAGCTAGTGACAATGCCAGATAACAAAGGAAGGAGTGGACACAATGTCATTGGTTTCTTGGGTGCACATTAGTCCAGCCCTTTAGCTGATACTTAATACATTAAAGTTGTCAAATGTAGTGTCATTTTCATGGTGAAAAAATACTCCAAGACCTGATGCTTCAGTGTCTAGATAATACTTGAAAGGCAATCATTCAATTTTCATTGAAAGTTTCTTACAAAATAGAGAGATCCAGAGTTTCACACCTGAGATGCCAACGCAGTTCCACAGAGAAGTCATCTTTTAGTTCCCCGAGGTGCTCAATTTTTTATTAAGTTTACAATCAAAGACTGCAGCTCTGCCAGATAAAAAAAGGGTACAGTCACTTTACCATACCATAGTAAAACTACTTTTTCTGTCCCCAGAACATTGCTGTGATTCTCCTGATAACAGTCAAACACAGGCCACATGCCAGCAAGACACACAGAAGAGTGAAAGATGGATAGCTAACTTCAAAGGTCTGAGGCTCAGTGGGCTCTTATAAAGGACTGTAAGTTGATGAAAAGCAAATGTCTTTTTCTGACTATAAAATCAAAAAGCAACATTACTATTTCCTACTTCTTTGAACAAGAATGTGGAACAAAACTTTTAAGATTTCTGTTGTGAAAAGGAACACACATATATTAGAATTTAAGTTTTATGTATTTTATGTGTATACAATCTCTATTTGTCACTCTGTTGGAACCGGACCCTGTAACATAATTTGCATGTGGCAGTAGCATGACTGAATGGCATATGATTAACATTATATGTTTGCTATAATCAGGTGAGTACTGCATTGTAGGTGTTAAGGAATTGGACTCTAATTGAGAAAGCTGATGGTTCAATTCCCACCACTAACATATTGTGTTACCCTAAACATGCCACTTAACCTCACTCTGCTCCTGGTTAAGTCCAGTTTCCCCTTGTGTGATTACTTGCTTGATTCAGTAGTAAATCTGAATGATATCCATCCATCTATCCATTATCCAAAACCGCTTGTCATAAGGGTCACAGGGAAGCTGGAACTTATTCGACTAAGCATCTACAATGTGTGTAAAGGTTCCTATTACATTACAAAGAATGTTGGTGGCATAGTGGTGTTGACTATGTTAGTCTCTTTAAGGAGTTTATTTTGTGACCATGTCTGCATGGGCTTTCACTAAATACTATAGGTTCTTCTAAGGATTTTTAACAATGTGCATGTAAACCCTGTAAGGTGTAAGCCATTTTTAGTGTTTTACAGTGTTTATGATGTCTGCTTGTTTATTACATGAAATAACAATTTTATCCCAAGTGTTATAATTTTTCAGCAGAAGTTTTACTTTTCAAAAATGACTACTAGAGTCACATATACCTTATAGTTTAGCTAAACAAAGTATTATAAATGGCCCAAAAATTAGTCAAACACCTTTGAGATTTTCCACACTCCATTGAAAAAAATACAAAACATTGACAGATGCAAAAGTTTGGAGAAAATAAAATTGCAAAGACATGCCTTCAGCATGTTTTTCAATATTGCTGAGCATTTTTCACTCAAAATTCAATTAACTATATACATTTTTATCGTTTATTTATATATCCTGCTGTTCAAACAGCTCCATTCTAGAATACGAAACAGTGATACATTACAGTCCTTGCATTACCAAGCAGTTCCCTTCCAGCATTTCATACATTTTCTTCTCCCAGATGTGGCCTTTGTACTGGGACCAGTGATGGTAGAAACTCCAACAAACACATGAACAGAGTGTGCTTGAGTGGGACGAATCTTCAGAGACGCACCACATAATTGAGCTGCTGAGTCCACCACACAGTTTATCTTTCATTGGCACTATGTCCTTTGCTTTGCAGATATCATTGTGAAGAATTCAATTTGTCTTAGAAATGTCAAAGAAATGTATAAATAATGTGCAATACTATATTAGAATTATATGGCAGTTAGTGTAATACTAAATATATTTATCAGAAAGATCAACTCCTGTTGTGTATATTGTGGCATTGAATGTCTTTTATAACTCACTGTCCATCGTCATCCTTCACTCTCTTTTGAACAGTCTCTCTTGAATAGCAGTCATGTATAGTGTTTATAAAAATGAAAGTGTATATGTGTGAGTAACTGCAAACAAAATATTTTAGGCGTTCATTTATCTTCAAGTAGATCCAACCCCACCTTAAAAGGAATTATTCATTCAATGCCAAAATATCTAGTTGGGACAAACCATCATCATCATCACTATCAAATATCACTTCTTGTTTGATGGTAAGTGCTTTTGGCCACACCATTTCAATAATGCTGTGCACATTATACTTTCTGAAACTTATCAGTCTCTCCATGTAAATTAATGATGATCCATGCAGATGAAGCAGAAGACACGGCAGAGCTATACAAATGCTGATTTTACCAAATGACTCTGCAATTGGGAGCACATCCTACACTTGTATAGCCTCTGATTACTCTAGGAAGTCAATTCATGGATTGATTTGCTCTCTAAAGTGTCATTCCTACAACATTTTTGCAGGAAGTCGATATATGAAACTACTGCCCAACTAGAGATGAAATTACACAACCTACATTGAGAGGTATGTATGTGTCAGTTTGCACAAACACATATCATAAGATTATTTTTTTCATGACTTTATAGTGACGTCAGAGACACGTCAATTGCTCTATGGAGATGCTGTTGGTTCATTTCCAAAGCTGAAGCTTTGCTCTTTTAGACGCATTTCACCGCTTTTTGTTACTAAGTCAAAACAATCATTTAAAATAAGGTCTTAGTAAATCAGGGTGTTTGTGCAATTAGTGTGTCTATCAGGGTACTTATAAATGCAAGTGAGCACGTACACACCCATGGTTTCCATCTCACATGCAGTAAACCTATTGAGATAGACTCTGGTTCTCTGTGTTCATAAACGTGTATTAAGCAGACTCATTAAATGGAAGAACAGACTGATTACTAAGAATATGTAAATTTAGCCCCTGTACCATGCCATAATGAGTGATAAGCAGGTTTCTAAGAGACCCGTAGAAACACAATTCATAAATGCCTTGCTCTCCTGCACAAGTCCATTATTTAGAATCTGCATTTTATTTGTTAACATATACACTGCAGTGGCCTGTCCACTAAGTAGGAAACTCCATGAAAATGCATTAAAAAAGAGTGTGTTCTAGTTACTGAGAGACCTCATGTTCACTGCAAAAACATTTGACAAAATGTTTGAAGGAGACTTCATGTAATAGTTTAGACTCCAACTAAGGAAGAGCAAAATGAACCATACCCCAACTCTTTTCCCTTACACAGCTCCCTAAGAGCTGTGGTGGCTTGACATTTACATGTGTCACACACGTGTGCCTGGGAGGCAGTCTAAGGGCTTAGGTAAAAATAAAACACAGAGTCAGGGATTGGCTAATTGCACTAATGCCTTTCCTCCCTCTTCCACAGACCACCAGAAGGAAAACTCGTCTAGAACTTCTCCCACTTCCAGTACCAGAACACACCCACCTACTGACATCATTTCCTCCTAAGAACCCGCCTCTTCCTACCCTCCCCCTATATATCCAAACCATTCCTCATATTTAGTCATTTTCTGTCTTTAATTATTACTTGTCGAAAGTCTTTTTTTGCTGCAGTCTTTCAGTATATGGGACAGATCCCCCAAATCTTTATCTTGTCTTTTTCCATCTTTTACACATGTCAGTCTTAAGAAAATTCAGGACTATGCTATTTTTAAAAGATGCACCATAGGTATGACTTTCTTGGGTTACTCTTGCATGCCATTAAGCCTTCTGCTTGCGAACTGTGAGCAGAGTTTGTAATCTTGGCATTGAATTGCCTTAAAATGTTCATGTAAAATAACCTTAAAATATGACATCTTTAAAGTGTTATTTTTAATTTTTCTGAAAATTAAGTTAATGCTGAACCTTAGAAAGAATTTCATCTGGAGATCTTAGGGTAGCATCTCTTCTACTTTGTGTTCGGATGATGTTGCCTTAATATTGTTATGTGGCATTGACCAAACACTTACCAAAGCAATTCCCACAGCTTATCATAATAATCCATCCATCCATCCATTTTCCAACCCGCTGAATCCGAACACAGGGTCACGGGGGTCTGCTGGAGCCAATCCCAGCCAACACAGGGCACAAGGCAGGAACCAATCCCGGGCAGGGTGCCAACCCACCGCAGGACACACACAAACACACCAAGCACACACTAGGGCCAATGTAGAATCGCCAATCCGCCTAACCTGCATGTCTTTGGACTGTGGGAGGAAACCGGAGCGCCCGGAGGAAACCCACACAGACACGGGGAGAACATGCAAACTCCACGCAGGGAGGACCCGGGAAGCGAACCCAGGTCCCCAGGTCTCCCAACTGCGAGGCAGCAGCGCTACCCACTGCGCCACCGTGCCGCCCATATCATAATAATCAGCATCACCAAATCTGAGGTAACAATTTCATAACAGAAGAAAATTTGTTTTCTTAAGATTTGGGGAGCATCTGTTCCAAGTGGAAATGCTTTAAGTAACTTTAAATCTTACTCACAAGGGAGTGTACAGTCGGTCAAAGGAAATACAATAGCCCAGATGATGTAAATCATTTCCTACTTGTTAAAGTAAATAAATTAGGCGATAAAGAAAACTTGAGCTTCATGGTGATGTTTGAATTTAGGTTAAAACATTACACTTTGAAGATGAACCAGAGTGCACCCTTTGCACACCCTGAGTAATGCAAATGGTAGATTTATCATACAAAACGACATACAAGGAATTAATAGGGAAAAGGGAAGTACAAAAGAAATAATTACAAACTCTGCTGTATTCTTAAGGTTTCCTACTTAAGAATGTGTCCCTGTCTGTCAGGTAGGGTGGCAACACCAGCAGTGAGCCTCCGTCCTAGCTTAACTCCCAACTTTGGACTCTATGAGTCCACAGGTGTGAGTAAACTTACAGTCCCCTACCAGTTTTACTTTAATTAAAATCCTGGAATAACTACAATGGTTTTGCGGTGGGTGTAGATTTTGGCTACAACAAACTAAAACTTCCAGTTGCCTTCTGCCCAGAGCCTTCAGTCTTTAAACAGCTGAGACTCTAAATCATCTTCTAACTGGTGATTCATGTAAAGGGGAAACATGTATGTTAGATGTGGTGTGTTTTTCCTCTGCAGTTGATTGGGGGAGCTTCATCAGCTAGGGACTCTCCTCTGAAACCTGATGACAATTAAATTTTATGGTCTCTCATCTGTCCGACATGGCCTCTGTTTGTCTCTAAAAAGAGATTCAAGAAACCAAGACATCTTTGGGTCTCTTGCTCTCTAACATCTTTGGGGAACCTTCTGCACACCTTTTCTTTTACTTTGGTTCAATTGCATGTTTTGTTTTTCTGTCAACACACCTTAAATACATACTGTATTAACATTTAAGTGTTATTGAACTCAGGGAGCTTTGTGTGGAACATTTCCCTCGTCTTTGCCACCTTGGTGGTGCTCTCACCTGGAAATATCTTGCTTAGTACTGTGTGAAACACCCCAAAGTAATCCTGGGGTGAGGGTCCCGTTTTCTGAATACTGTAGTCTTACTCTGGTAATATACAATACATTTGATATGGAGAATGATATCACATATTTTAAGTAAATGAATCTCATAATATATGGACTAGCATAGCTAAACACCCATTTATTAAAAGGGATTTAATGATACAGTGGTAAATCCGCCTGCATTTACGAAATACTGTTCACGAGATATGCCTTACATCCCTCTTTCTTTCTGCGTGTTGTTGCCTTTCTTTGTTAGACATTGAAGATTCCAGACCTGTTATACAGTAGATGCTGGATGACGTGATGGTCAAAGACACATGGACCTATGCTGCACACTTTACTATCTTGCATCAGACACTTTCCTTTGTTCATCAGATGTTGTTGCTGTCTTGTGGATGCTAGATGACATTACTCCCAGGTAAGGATGCCAGATGGGTGGACATCTTATTACTTTAAATATATAGAAATATGCTGTCTACAAACAAAAACCATGACAACATGACATGAAAAAGACACTTTTCACAACACAGACGCATTTGGATGTTATATGTAAAAGACTGGTGTAGTTCTACTGTTTCCATCTGAATGCCAACTCCCTTTTAAAGTGTATGCTGATCTCCAGTTGACCCCTTTACACTCAGGCTGGCTGCTGGGAACTGAAGCACTCTTTTTAGCGCCTAATAGGTTCATTGGAATAATGGACTTATTAAATGACACAACAATATACAGCAATACATTCACTATATTTACAGGAAGCAAATTCAAAAGTAATATGAACTAGGAATAAGATGCATCTGGCTTGAGCTGTTCCCAACCAGAACACTGTCAGTATCACAGTATCAGCAACCATAGTCACACTCTTCATCATCACTGAGATGATGCACCATACAGCACTAACACCTGTCTAGGGTTCTGATTAATTTGATTCCTATGAAAGTCTCCACCCTTTTCCTGAAATCCTCTTGATTTTCAAGAATGTACTCTTCTTCCTCATCAGATGGTTGCTGCCAGTCAGACACATTCAGAGTCCTGGGCTCAGATTCTAGACAGGACACTGTGTGGAGTTCTTGTACATTTAAAAAGCGAATTGTTTTCAGATACTTTGATTTTTTCCCACATCCCAACCACATACATTTTAGACTGACTGGCATCTTTTAAGAGTTTGTGCAATTTATGAATAATTCTTCCTTATAGTGGGCTAGCATGTCCAGAGCTCAATTTTACATTCTGTGAAATGATAAAGGGATAAGCTAGGAACTTCCAAGATCCAATTTTAAACTAAGAGGTTGGAAAAATGATTAATTATTTATTAATTTTTATATAGGCATTGTGATGGAAACCAGGGGCATCATCGAGCCCCAAACCCCTAAACACGATTAAACCAAGTCCTGGGTTCAAGCAATGGAAGGTTTATTAAACAATTCCTTCACAAAGTCACACAAGCACAAACAGACAAGTTTTCTCTCTCCACGATACCTCTCCTATTACCACCACAATACCCCCCTCCAGTTGAGTGTTGCTCCACGTCCTCCCAGCTCCGGCCTCGCTTGGATAAGGGAGTGCGTTCCCTTTTATTATGGTCCTGGGAGTACTTCCAGTGCCATGGCGATTGCCCAATGAAAGTATTTCCAGGTCACATGGCTCTCCCATAAATTGGCACAGTGAGTGCACCCATGGTCCCCAGCAGGGCTGTATTGCTGGACTACATTTACCAGTATTCCCTGCTGGTTCCTGAATGGGCACCTTCATAGAGGGCTGCTGCCATCTAGCATCTTGGGGGAGTAAAAAGCCCCCAGCAGCATTTTCCATCTTCCGTGGGCTGTCTGTCTATCTGTTCTGGTCCTTCCTTCCAGGTCTGATCCCCTTCTCTTCCCCGGGTGGGATGCCTGTCTGCCTACCAGAAGCCTCCCGTCCGGGTAAAGAATCCTCCCCTGTTCTAGCTGGGATACTTATCCCTCCCATGAGGTATCTACAGCATACATTATTTGAGTTAGTTAACACCCAGTCAAGGCATCTTTCATGTGTTGTATAATTTTTCTAAAGTTTAAACATGGCTGGTGAGAAATGAAAATATTATCTTTTCTTTAAAACAGTGATGCATGCAATGGTACATGAGAATCTGTGCATCTTTTCAGCATCTCAGGTGGTATGAGTTCAAATTAGATCTATTTGGTTCTTTATCGTTTTGGCTGGTTTAAAATAGTCACTTTACTCACACTGTATTCTTAAGACATCAAAATATTCTTAAACAGATTGAATGTCATACCTTAAATATGAAAGAATGATGAAGTATTTAAAATGCACATTGATTGAGTAATTGAGGAAAATTTGTTAAAGAAAAAAAAAGATTAAAAAAGCAGAACATTCATGCTCCAATCCTCTTAAAAGGTAAAGATAATAGTGCTCCTTTGTTCAAAATATTGCATGTTCTGTATACTATTAAGCCGGGATTCTTAAACTTTCAAATATGTGGACCCTAATTGGAAATCTGTACTATAATGGGACCCAAGAAGAAGAGTATTATCCTAGTGACAGTAAAGTCATAAATAGACAAATAACAGTGTCCATATAATTAAAAAAAGTAAATGTTTTGCTTTCCTTTAATGTATATTTCTCAACTCTCTGCTATCTGTTTTTCAAACCCACTTATCCTAAACTGGGTCGATGTAGGGGACCCAGCAAAAACTGAGCAAAAGACTGGAACAATCCTTGAAGAGGAAGCCAGTCCACCGTGGGGTGAACACACATACAGTACTCTGTATAGCATTGTCAAGTTAGCAATGACAATTCATATAACCTGAATGTCTTTCAGACGTGAGAGGAAAACATGGGGAGAGCATGCAAACTCCACACAGTGAACACCTGGGGCTTGAACCTATAGAAAAATTATCATTCAAAACAGAAGCAGATTCCTCAGATATATCACTGCCAATGTAAGTGCTTATCAAGATTTAGAAAAGCTGAGAGAAAAACATTCTTCAGTTGCAGCATGACTATATGATGATTTTTGAAAGGACAGTATGAAAAGTCAATTAATCATGTTACTCGTGCCAGTTAAGGAATGAACTGATTTAAAGTTAAATTATTCCTAAAAAACATATGCACAATTTGTATTTTATATGGGTGATAGGATAAATTTTGCTGAATAATTTGGAGAACAGTCCAGTTTGAAATGTTGAACTCTACTGACTAACATCGTTCTGAATGTCTACTGCTTGTTTTGCTCTTTTAACATATTTTGGTGTTCTAGACTAGGGTTCATAAACATGTCCTTCATACTACTAATGATTGAACATTAATCAAACCACTTCAAATTAAGTTAAAGAAGTAAAGTTAGTGAGGTAAGACACACCTAATGCAAAATCTTCTTTGTACTTCAGATTTAGATTCAATGTGTGGTATTATAAAGGTGAACACACAATGAGTCACCAGTTGTTCATGGCCGTTGAAACTGCATTTAGTGTACAACACATGCACAGCACCACCCAATTCACTCCCCCTTTATTAACACCCTAAAAATTATCATATCTTTGTCCCGAGCTTTTATTTTCATTTCGGCATTTGAATTTTGTGCCACCTTATAAGCTTCTCTTCGTCATTTCCTCCTCTCTCCCCCTTTCTTATACGTGTCTTTATATGTCAGTCATCTCAGATGATAGGAAGTGGAGAATACTTGTTATATTTTCATGCCACAGAAACTAAATTTTTCTGTGCTGCATCAATACCATTGTTTCACATAATGCCACAATAAATTTAGGCTAAATAGTGGGCAGTATATATTCCCACACAGATTTCGCACTTGGAATTACATGACTACACAAACGTGGTGATCCATCACAGTCAAGTCTGCAACCCAATTTGGGTCGTGACCCACAGTTGAAGAAACACTGCTCCAAAGGATGTCTTGCTAGAGGTTCTTATCCAAATGCCCTGGTAGATGCACTAGAAATAAATACTTTCTCAGTAAGGCCCTCAATTACCAGTGTTTGCAGTGCACAGACAGTCACTTCACCACAGTATATACGGTAAAATGGCCTTAAGACAGTGTGACCAGCAGGGGAGCATTGCAGCACCCCAAACACCAGACACAAGCCCCAGGTACAAATGCACGGCTTATTAAACAAATACATTCCAAAGGCTTCCTTCTGATAGTGGCACAAGCATAATACAATTCTTTCAATACAATTCTTTTCTCTCTCTCTCTCTTTCTTTTTTCTCCTCCTCCACACCACCCAGGAGAGCTTTGTGCCTTCTCCACACCTGACTCCTACTCACCTGGATGAGGTCAAGCAGCTTCTTTCATCTTAGACCCAGGAGTACTTATGGTGCTAGGGCATAGTCTGTTTGAAGCACCCCTGGATTAAATGAAAGCCCCACAAGTTTGGGATTACTACAGCTCCCAGCAAGCACTGTGGCAGTCCAAGTGGGAATATTGGCCCAGGAATGCTGCCCTCTAGTGTATCAGTAGAGCCACTGGTCTGAATAGATCATCTCCTCCTGTCCCTCCATTACACTGACCTGCTGGCCAGATAAGGAACTTCTGTCCTTCCCTGCTGGGATACCAGCATATTCACTCCAAGGCTGCCACTTCTTGCCAATCTCATGGCAAAGGCAGGGAACAGCCAGCCTTTCTTCTCAGCCATGCAATATGGCAGCCTCTCGGCCAGGTAATGATTCATGCACAATCCTGGTCAGAACAGCAGTCCTTGCCTGCCATTATCCATCACAACAGTCAAAGAATATTTTCATGCATTTTGTGGATTTCCAAATATGATTGATGTTATTGACAGCTCACATATTAGGATTACAAACCTCATTGTCAATACTCAAAGAAGAAACTATCCTTCCCTAAACATGTGGATAATCTGTAATAGAAAGCTTATTGTTAGGAATATCATGGAAAACTGCTTCGTAGTGCGTGGCATACTCTGGTAGTCCCTAATGGTTGATACACCTGAAACACTTATCCTTGGACAAACAAGAAAAGTCACTGAGGTTTGCATTGGTTTGTTATAAGGTCACCTCATCATTCAGGTAGTTCGCAACACTATTCTCCCAATAAAGAAACAGCACTGCTATAGTTCATTAATTTTTTTTGCCTAATGCCAAGTAATCATTCTGTCACTATTAAAAGGCAGTAATTTTTTTGTTCTGTTTTCACTCTGCGTCTTCACCATTGCATGCAGTGTTTTCATTTTCTCACACGTATACTTTGTTTGTTATGGTATTTTTTTATTGGGGTATTTCAAGTGCCCTCATTATTTTATTATTTAATTTGCATTGAGTCGCACTGAGTTTTAAACTACTAATTTCATCAGACACATTTTTTGGGCATGGTGTTGTTTCATCTGTGTGAGGTTAACTCTTCTCACCGATCTTCTTGCAAGCATTTCAGAAACAGACAAAAGAGCTTAATGAAAAGACTAGTGAGGAGAGTGCGAATGAATGTTTGTTATTGAATGATTGTTCGTTATTGACAAACCATACTTAGATTAAATCTACACATAAAGGTTATGATATATTTGAAGTAAGTGCAAGCAAATCAAAGAATGTTGAAACAATTACATTTTTTTCAGACCAGAGTACATACCCAAAAAATTGCTGTATATTTTGTTGAATTACGTTTGACTTCTAACACTATATTATGGTGCAACTTACTATGCTATGCAAAAACAGAAATTAAGCTTATTGAATTTTTTTCTGTCAATCATATACACTACACAGGTCTGCATCTTTGATTGCCGAACATTAAATGCGAAGTAAATTAGCAGGCAATCAAGATGTTTCACTTAATGTGTAATTTTTTTACAAATGCATTTCCATATGAAAGTGTATATGCAGCAATCCACATGTGCATCATATTTACATTAGATCAAAACCAAACAAACAAACAAACATTTTCAGGACTTATTGTGATATACTGTAGATGCTTTGCATTGTTGATACAGTTTTAATCACTAAATAATACATTCATTTAAAAAAATAATTGCCTGTGATTACCTTTCTGGGAAGATCAGCTCACAGCTGATGTCATAAGTTGTGCAGGTCAATATTTTGCATTAATGAAGTGAACTGAAGCACAGATGGTTTAATTTTAGGAAAGAAATGTTGCAGAATTGCCTAAAACAAAAAAAGAAAAAAAAACCCCAACAAATCAGATAATTAATTAGCTGTCTGGCATAATTGAAAGGAAAGCTAACATTATAATGAATGGTTTGCTCTAGCAGGTTATCTGCTTTGCCTGTCCTCCATGGTCCCTCCCATCACTCTGCAGTATTCACTGCATGGCTGAAAATGTATCACTGGGGCCTAGTTTTTCGATGATTTTTAATCTTCTTTACATTGTTAGTTTACTTTCTACTTATACCAATTTTTAGACGGCCTTCTTTGTGAGTTTAAATTGATAACATTTTATATATCTTTTCTTACAAATAAAACTAGTAAACCTGAATTTTGTATAAAGGTTAATGAATTTTATCATTTCAACCTTGTTTAAACCTTTCCACAGTTTATAAATGTTTGTGGTGTCCTTGTGACATGAGATGTTTTCGTTTACATGATATACTGTATTAGAAGAAAATAACTGCAAAGGCAAATTAAAGTGAACATTACAAAATGGAGAACGGTTTGTCTACATTTAATACTACAAGCTGATATTAAATCTAAAGAGTACATGTGCACCCTGGAAAACAAACAAACACTCATATTTAAGCAAGGTGTTCCATTATAGGCAGGGATTTGCAATTGACAGCAAAAACCACAGGCCACTGTAAACTCAACTCTGCCCAGTAGCATCCTCAGGCATACTTTTTCCAACTCAGGGTTGTTGGGAAAATCAAATGTCAAAAATGTATTTTATCTTTAGAAAATATTTTGTTAGCTATCACATAGCAAAAATTTTAATATAGGCTCAATGGGATATTTAACAAGAAATGTTTTAACTTCATATATACATATTTTTTTTCCTATTAGACCATTTTTTTATTTTGATATACTTGTTAAAACCTTTGGAGGTCAGAGCACAGGATCAGCCATTGCATAGCACCCCTAGAGAAATTTTCAGATTAAGGGCCTTGCTCACAGGCACAACAGAGTAGGATTCCTTCTGGCATTTAATGACATTTGAACCAGCAACCTTCCAGATACTAGTGCAAGATCCTTACCCACAGAGCAACCACTCTGTTTTGTGCTCAGTATTGTATTACGCTAAAAACAACCTCACGCCTGCATTATAAAAATAATTAAAATATAAATGTAATTGAATATTATTTATAAAACAACTTTAAAACAATTCAGTAATTCTCCGACACTATCTGCATCTGTTGGTGAAGAAAGGTTTACTGATCTTGACTTTGACGACATTGCTGTGTTCTTTGCAGAGTCAATGGAGGCTCTGATTGGGGCTTTCGAGAGACTGAGCGAAGTGTTTGAGTGTCAGGGCTGGACCACGATCCAGGCCTTTAATGACCTCTTGGGCACAACCATCAGTAGTGTGTCTGTCTGCAGAGAGAGGGTCGACTTTGTCGAGAAGTTTACTTACAGCTGTGGCAGTTTACTCTTGGCGACATTCATGTCTCTGGTGACTCTTCCCATAAAGTCAGTAGATGAATTGGGAAGAGCATGAGGGGTCCTGAGGTTGCTGGAAAAGGTGTGTGGTGCTTCCGATATCTCTGCAATATGACAAAGGTCCAAGTCTTTAGAGTCCTGGTGCTTCCTGTTTTGCTATATGATTGCGAGGCTATCCAGTGACCTGAGATGAAGACTGGACTCAGTCAGTACTGTGTCTCTTTGGAGAATCCTTGGGTACTACTGGTTTGAGTTTGTGTCGAATGGATAGTTGCTCACAGAGTCTCGAATGAGACACATTACCTACATTGTAAGGGGGCATCAGTTACGCCACTATGGCCATGTAGCGCAGTTTCCTGAGGGTGGTCCATGTGGTGTTGTGGGTCCACAGCTCTCCCAGCAAAGGCCAGTTGTTTTAAATAAATAATCACCGTGCTCGCGGCATTGTGAGGGGGCGTGGTAGTGTGGCTGAAGCGGTTTCCGGGTGGATTCGTGGTGTGGGCGTTTCTCACCTAAGTGCATGGGTGAGGGACTGCCCACATCTGTGATTGTTCCTGGGGCTGCTAATGGGTTGCAGCTGCTATGTCCTCTCGGCATTTATTGAAGCGCGAGCTGGATAGAAGAGGAAGAAACAAAAAAGAAAGAAAAAGAACAAAAGACTGAGGTTGCAGGAGAGCGAGGAGCAGGATAGGAGAGAGAGAAAGAGTGAGAGAGAGAGAGAGCGAGAGAATGCTCGCAGGCAGCTGAAGGGAAGCCTGGGTGTTAGGCCGACACCTGGGAGTCGTAATGGTGGCCACTCCCGCTGAGTGAGCTTGTAGCGGGAGTGACCAGTAAATACAAGAAAGACTGTCCGCGTAAGGCCGGGACAGCAGGAGTCGGGAGGCTTGGAGGAGAAGTTCTTGTCGTGAGCATCCTGGTTGGCAAGGACTCCAAGTCTCAGGCCTGGGATGAGAGCGTTACCAAACCAGGATCGGGAGGCGTCCAGACCTGTGAAAGAGATAGATGGACAGCTGCAATCGAGCCTGCTCTTGCTCGTGCTCGTTTGCCTATGTGCTCTCGCGCTCTGTCTCTCTCACCGGCTTTCTCCTGCCCTGTGCACTCCAGCAACCTCCATCTTTCGTCCTTTTTTCGTTCCTCCCTAACCGTCTCGGGCTTCTCTATATAATGGACGTGGCAGCTGTGGCAATCAACAGTTCCCGGGTACAACTGCACTTAGGTGAGAAATGCCCGCAGCACGAATCCACCCGGAAACCGCTAAAGCTACACTACCACGCCCCCTCACAACGTCGCGAGCGCGGTGATTATTTATTTAAAACAACTGGCCTTTGCTGGGAGAGCTGTGAACCCACAACACCACAGTCCAGCTCGCAGAAACATCATTGTTGTGGACCCGAGTGGCCGGACCAGGCTAACGGAACAGCCAAGTAACACCTGGCTGCGGACAGATAGATGATAATTTCTGGGGTGTGGAACTGGACCTCGTGTCTGTCTGGTGGGTTGCCAACCATGACCCTAAGCTGTTTCGTCACGTGATGGGTACGGCAATGTGCTGCACCAATACATGTTCCCCAACCTTACCTGATGTGACCTCAGACACCATAATTTATCATCAAACCTTCAGTCCTGCCTTCCATCATGGTCAAGAGTAGTCCACAATTTTGAAAAAAACCCTTGGCAAAACTTTCTTCTTCTAAAAATTGTTCTTTTTTTATTGGCTAACGAAAAAAATTATGCCACAGATATTACATCTAGAAAATTGATGATAAAGTTAAATAATCCTCTGACCTCTGTGGCACTGAATTGGATTAAAAAGGTTAAGAAAATAAATAAACAAATATATAGACTGCCCTCAGAATTAGCATTATGTTATGCGGTCTGGTTAGTTTCCAGGAATGGGTTCAATCTAGTTTTTTACCTATATTTCTTTGTTGGTTTTTGTTATCTACCATCTGTTTTTTCAAGTTTCCTTTATATGCTATAATTCCATGTCTAATTTGAATGGTGTCAAAAATATAACAATATAATAGTTTTTGGATTAAGCATTGGTGTATCTGGTGGGGCTGGTGGTCTGCCCTTTGCAGCACTTATCTAGGGGCAGCACTCTTTAATATTAATACTAGACTTTTTAGACTTTTTTGACAATTTGTTTGATAAGAGTTTGCCAAGCTAATGTGTGTTATCTATGTCAAAACACTACACCATTTTTAATTTTTAAAAACTGTTACAAATACATATGTTGCAAAGTTATATTTTACAAATGCGAATCTTGACCAGTTTGCCGACTTACTCAATCTCAAGAAGAAGCAAACAAAAGAGAGCAGTGCTGCTTTTAGAAAAAAGAAAAAGGAGAGAGAAGAAGCATTAAAAAGAATGGAGGGACATTACCTGATCATAACTGATAATTAAAAATGAAGATAAAATTTTGTGGTTTTCATTTTTTGTATGATATGTATTGTGTTTTGTTTTGTCCTGTGGTAAACTCAAAGACCACCCCAGGTGACCAAAACTCTAGCTAAGCCACTGGCTTTAAGACATATAAAGCTTATTGTTTCCTGGATATTCATCATTTTATAAGCTGGGAGCTTATCCAGGATGTAGATTGATTTCTTTTCAATTTGTTGTTGTACTTATTATTTTTATTATTATTGAAAATATTCTAAACTCACATGACCCTCGATTTATCGAAGAGGGGTTTCAGAATACCATACTAATTCTAATGATTAATACTATTTCAAATAATAATAATACTTCACCAATTATGGATATCCAGAAATATTTGATTTTATAGGTCAGTTATTTTCTCCTAGCAATAATTTATGTTGTCATCACAGATCATACTGTATCTTCAAATATGAATTGCTTTTTTTTAAAATAAAGATGACATTTTACAGCCATATTTAATTGTATACTCATAACTGGATGATTACAAAAAAAAATCACTTTTAGACTGCAGCAATTCACAACAAGAAAATCAACAGTATCATTGACATTTCTGTACTATGTGTCCTTGGTACATAGGGTTCAATGATAAACAATTATGAATTAGTGAATTTTTGACCCACTTAACCTAATTCAGTGTTTTAGGAAAAGTTGTTAAAACATGTTTTTTTTTTAAATAAATAAATAAAGCACCATTTAGGACTAATTGTTTGGAACCAATTGCTAAGTGCTTTTTTAAAGCTGATATTCACCTATTAAAAACATGTTTACAAAGTGTATATAAATTTAGAGTGAAAAATAAAATAATGCTGAAAGCATAATAATTGAAATACCCATCCATTTTCATTAGCTGCTTATCTACTGAGGTCGCAGAACAATTAACACAGCAGATATTATTTGCCTAAAGATAAACAAATTCAGGAGTCTATTAGAAATCATAATATTCTAAAAATTATGCCATAGTGTTTTATTTAGTTTACTCAAGTGGAAGCATACTGAGTAACATATTTTTTATATATTCTAATTATTGCTTGTTCCATTTGCTTGTTATGTTATTTAAATTTTTAGTTACTGTTTCTAAACTCATATTGTTTGCATCCAATATATTTTTTCACTTTCATCTTTTAAGTTCTCATGTTGACATCATGCAATGCTTAATAGTTGTAATCCTTGGTAATAAAAGAAATGCAAGACTTTGTAATTCATATCTGACTTCGACAGCTTATCATAAAAGGTATTTATTTTTCTCTCTGGTTTTCATGATTGACTTGGTTTGTCAAAGGGTTGTTTACCTTGTTCACTACCTTGGCATTCTTGTTCAGGAGAAGCAGTCCATAAATTCAAATTGTGTGATGTATGCGTCAACTGTTTTTGAAGCCACACCAGGCATAAGAAACAAGTTCACCATTAGGTTTTATGTCTGGTGTTTGATGCAGTATGAATATCATAACCCAAAATGAAATTATCATTTTTTTGCTTTTATTTTTAATGAATGTAAAATATTTACATTATAATTAGTTTTTACATGGCAATTATGATCACATATCCTACTCTGTTGGCATGGGACTGAGGCAACATGAACTAACAAAGGAAGTACCTTTGCTCCATAATGAACCATGGGCATGAAAAAGAAAGTAACTAATATACGTAGAAATATGTAATAACTATTTCCTATATATGTAAATACAGTATTACACACACACTCACACATTCAGTGTATGTACAGTATGTGTGTGTGTGTGTATATATATATTGTCACGCACAAGCGCATGGGGAGCAGCTTAAGGACCCGACGCGCAGCGTAACAACACATGCCAGGGGACAAAGGCGGGGTAGTAACCTCTTTTTCTCTCTTCCCATAGAAAAGACGAAGTGCCGCTGCCATAATTCCTCCCGGACAAACAAGAAAACAACACTTCTGGGTTCCCTTCTCTCCTCTGGTCCCCCACTGATGATGTCCACTACCCATCCACCACCACGCCTTCCCAGCATTCCACATTCTTAATTTCAGTCCACCTCTTTATAACTTCCCTCCACCCATCCTTGTATGTCTGATATTTTTGTTGGAAAAATTTTTGACCTTGAAGTTTCTTTACAGTATACGGGGCTAAAAACCCCAAACCTTTATGCTTTGTCGTTTGTATTATTACAATATATATATATATATATACATTTTTGTATATACTGTATATATATATATATATATATATATATATATATATATATATATATATATATATATACATTTTTGTATATACTGTATATATATATATATATATATACAGTAATCCCTCCTCCATCGCGGGGGTTGCGTTCCAGAGCCACCCGCGAAATAAGAAAATCCGCGAAGTAGAAACCATATGTTTATATGGTTATTTTTATATTGTCATGCTTGGGTCACAGATTTGCGCAGAAACACAGGAGGTTGTAGAGAGACAGGAACGTTATTCAAACACTGCAAACAAACATTTGTCTCTTTTTCAAAAGTTTAAACTGTGCTCCATGACAAGACAGAGATGACAGTTCTGTCTCACAATTAAAAGAATGTAAACATATCTTCCTCTTCAAAGGAGTGTGTGTCAGGAGCACAGAATGTCACATAGATAGAGAAAACAATCTCTAGCAAACAAATCAATAGGGCTGTTTGGCTTTTAAGTATGCGAAGCACCGCGGCACAAAGCTGTTGAAGGCGGCAGCTCACACCCCCTCCGTCAGGAACTGGGAGAGAGAGAGAGAGAGAGAGAGAGAGAGACAGAGTTTGTTTTTCAGTCAAAAATCAATACGTGCCCTTCGAGCTTTTTAGTATGCGAAGCACTGTGCAGCATGTCGTTTCAGGAAGCAGCTGCACAAAAGATAGCAACGTGAAGATAATCTTTCAGCATTTTTAAACGAGCGTCCGTATCGTCTAGGTGTGCAAACAGCCCCCCTGCTCAATCCCCATACGTCAGGATCACAGATAGTCAGCACAAGAGAGAGAGAAAAGTAAGCAATCTAGCTTCTCAGCCATCTGCCAATAGCGTCCCTTGTATGAAATCAACTGGGCAAACCAACTGAGGAAGCATGTACCAGAAATTAAAAGACCCATTGTCCGCAGAAATCCGCGAACCAGCAAAAAATCCGCGATATATATTTAAATATGCTTACATATAAAATCCGCGATGGAGTGAAGCCGCGAAAGGCGAAGCGCGACATAGCGAGGGATCACTGTATATATATATATATATATATATATATATATATATATATATATATATATATATATATATATATATATATATACTATAAAAAAGTTATATAATATAGTCATAGTAATCTAAAATTTACAGAGTCAGATTCTGTTTATTCTTAAAATTCTCAAGAAAGTTTATAAATAATATTTTAGAGTATATATTTATGTTTTACATCCTTGCCTGTCACAATGATTTCAGCACTCCCAGTTTGATGTGGCTGTTTTCTAAGTACGTGGCTACCATTGACATAATGCAGCACCATCTTATACAAGGACAGGTCCTTCTTCCAATTTTTGTCTGAAGCCAAATTATAAGTCAAGGAACAAAAGTCTACACACTTGTTTAACGAATTTTAAATGGTGTTTTGCTCCTTTATCCCAAGTATACTTTCCTCTCTTATTTCTTTTAAAAATAGAATATGTTACCAACCTCTGCCTGTTTATTTAATCATGTTTGATAGCTTCTTAATATTTCTTTATCTCCCATTAACCCATCAAACTAAAAGAAAACAATTTAATTTATGGATCAATATATTTTCATGTCTCAAAGCAGGCCCAGGAGCTTGAGAATGTTAGAAGACATGTAATGGCGAATGAAACTCTAACTGTTGTTTACTACATGGGGGCACAAAGTCGTGTGCTTTTAAACAAAGCTGACATCTGTAAGGCATGAAAACATAGACAGCAAACGGTGTAAGGTGCAGCTTCTAAGTTGGGGAAATAGTGACTAGATTAGTAAGGAAAGAGAAAAAAGTACAAGTTTTGGGCCAAGTCTGCTGCCACTTGTACAGGGAGCCCCTGTGCACTATGGGCAGGACTGAACTGGACAGAGTTAGTGTTTACTTCTTTATGCTTGTGTCTGTTCTCTATGGGGAACCCAGTGGAAATAAAATCTGTTTTTCTATTATTTCTGTTTGATTTTAAGGACTTGTGTCTTATACAATTTTTCTTACAGGCCTCCCCATCACTAATATATAAGACAACAGCAGTGCAATGCTGTAAAAATCATCTTTAATTAGATTTTTTATGGATTTTTTTCTCAGTAATTCCACTTGCACTAGTGGTCCATCTAAACCTGTAAACAAGACTCTACATTCTCTACATGCACTTTCTTTCAGACAGCCACTTACCTCAAAACTTCAACTGACCTTTATTTATTTGCTTAGTTCGTTTTAAACACAAGCTTTAGAAATCAACATCATCTTTATTCTGCAGTAGTTCTGGATTTGCCAAAATACTTAGATGTGCTGTTTCTTTCCGGCTGGATGGCTTGTCAGATAACAAAGTGTGTGGGATTATTAGGAACTGAAAACAGACAGGAAGGACTGCCAAGAATAGTCCAATTAAGTCAGAGGCACTCATCATCAGTGAAGTGTTTCATCAAGGTCCAGGCATAAAAAATACTGTCAGATAAGGACAATCACATTTTTTTGAATGATGTATAAATTACTGACGCTTTTCAATATGTTGGCCACAATGTGCCACTTTTATTGATATAAACTGAAATGCTGAACTGATTATTGTGCTCATCCACATCTTAATGAAAAACAAATCTTCTTAGAAGTGCATTTATGAGTTTTTCTAAGATAAAATAATAACCTGTAGATTTCAGAAAAAAAAACCAATTCTGAATGCAACAAGAAGATATATTTGGAATTTAAATTAATTTTTTATTTACCATTATGTTTCATCTCAGTTTATGCAGTGATGGTAAAAGGTGTTTAATCCCACCTTACATTAATGCAATAAAACCATAAAAATAATAATGATGTTGTAATGCACAAAAATAATAGCAAAAGCCAAACAATATGTAAAAAGCTTTCCAAAAATACTAAACCATAAAAGATTAACTTTTCTGCTTGTTCTATATTATTATGAAATAAATACAAAAAGAGAAATGTAATTACTTGTTTGAATGGAAATGCTTTTATCTACAAAACAGATTTACGACTCATGATGGTTTCTAATTATTTCAATTAAGGAAGAAATTGTAATTTAACTATTAATTTAGCACATTAATGATTTTAGCAGATTGTTCTGAATGTGCGTTAATAGACAGATTGATTATTACAGACAGTTGTTTAAAAACACCAATATTAGAAATGTAATTGTGACCATGCAGTGAAATATTTTAAATAATCAAACATACAAAAAAGCAACAAGGAAGTACTTAAAATTTTCCAGAACTACCAATTATTTCAATTATTGTTTTTAAAAAGTACTCAGAAGAGCTCTCAACTGAGGGCCAGTCTTGTTTCAGTGAAACATGCAATCAGTTGTAGTTAAGCATGCCATTCATGCACTTTGTTTAATTGCACATTTAAATGTCAGATACTAGACTTTCATAGACAGGTGAATCACATAATTAAGTTCTATTCATCTGCACATTGTGAGGCTCATTTAGTAAGTGTCAATAAGTCCAAGTGTGTGTTTTATAAATCATGTTTAATATCAAATTAGGTTGAAGAATCTAGGTTGTGAGCTCTTTTGTAGTGTTTTTACCAGATAACTTATAACAGTTATCCTACAATTGTTATAATTCAAGAAGTTGTGTACGATTTACAGATTTTAGATCTGCAATGAGAAGCAATCCATATTTATCCACTTAAATGAAAAAACATATTTAATTTTGATTTGTATATCCCACAGGGTTGGTTCCTGAATTCTACAAAAATACCTGTAGCTAGATTAATTTTGTTAGAAACTCCGTTTCTACATGTACATACAGTTGTGGCCAAATGTTTTGAGAATGACACAAGTATTGGTTTTCACAAAGTTTGCTGCTTCAGTGTGTTTACAGGTAGATCTTTTTGTCAGATGTTATTATGGTATACTGAAGTATAATTACAAACATTTCATAAGTTTCAAAGGCTTTTATAGACAATTACGTTCGGTTTATGCAAAGAGTCAATATTTGCAATGTTGGCCCTTCTTTTTCAAGACATCTGCAATTCGCCCTGGCATGCTGTCAATCAACTTCTGGGCCAATCCTGACTTGTGGCAGCCCATTCTTGAATAATCAATGTTTGGAGTTTGTCAGAATTTGTGGGTTTTTGTTTGTCCACCTGCCACTTGAGGATTGACCACAAGTTCTTAATGGGATTAAGGTCTGAGTAGTTTCCTAGCCATGGACCCAAAATTTCAATGTTTTGTTCCCTGAGCCACAAAGTTATCACTTTTGCCTTATGGCGCGGTGCTCCATCATGCTGGCAAAGACATTGTTTGTCACCAAACTGCAAATATTGACTCATTGCATAAACTTAGTGAGCATTCTTCTGAAGAAATTGCTATTTTACTGCTATGCAAACTAAGAAAAAGTGATTTGGGAAAGTATAATAATCTAAGTGTCAATCCTATAAAGCAGATGTAGAAATACCTTGCAATGACACAAAAAGAGAGGTGGAAGACTAGTCTGAATGACCTGAACGGCTTGTTCTCATCAAAACTTTTCCTATGTTCGTATATACAGATCTATCACCTTGGTCAAGCATAAGTAATGTCTAATAAAGCCTGATGCTAACCTTACTATAACTTACACTTGGAAGATAATCTATTAGCATTGTGGAAGCTGATTTCTACAAGTTTCTCATACCAAAATGTCAAATTTTTGCCTCTGCAAAATTACATACAATTGCCACAAACTGATTAATCCAAATACCATACTCATAATGCAATGTAGTATTCATTATCATCATGTTTGCATACTAATTCATTTTTCTACAGTTCTCTTAAATTATTAAAACCCATCAAAGCCAGAATTATAAAATTGAAAGGTCTGAACAATTTTACCTTGCTCAAGAACCACTCTTCAGCAAATATCCTTGATATACTTTTTCTCAAAATGTCATCTTTGTGATCTGGAGTGTATTTTCTGAAAGCTTCATAACACTAAAGAAAACTATAATCTCCATTTTAAGATTATTAATTTGTGATTCTCAAAACACATCATAACTAATGTACCACAGTAAATCATTTGTAGTCTAAGTACCACTGCCCTAGTTGTTAACTGGCAGTTAGTTGTTAATCAGTTTGTTAAACTGGCAAACTTAGCAGACAGTGGTTACAAGAGAACTACTACCAGGATGCCATCGCAGTTCTGTGAAAATTTAGAACAGCAAGATTAATAATTGACTCGATTATACTGTATGCATCATTATCATGATAAAATACAGTAATATATTTGCAGCATTATATTATACTAGCTGAAATACCCACCAATCCCCGGGAGGAAAATAAAGAGTTTTTTTTTTAATTGTTTGAGAAAAATATAATTTAAAACAAAAGCACAACTTTAAAAATAAATATAACAAACAATGAAGACTCACTAATGTGCTTGTCTTGAGGTCTTGTAAGTATGGTATCATCCAGCTGATGCTCAGAACCGGCCAACTCTATTTAATTTCAAAAGCAACAGGGGCACGGTGGTGCTCAAACACAGAGAATGCTGGCATTCACCTCCAGTTTGCCCTCTGGTGGTCATTCCGAGTGTCAACTGGATGATAACATGTATACAAGACCGCAAGATCACCCCCCACCCTACCCAGAAGGGGGTGGGTTAGGGTTGATTTCACCCTACAGTATTTTTAGTCGACCAATGAGAAACATGGGTACCAAGTTTCATGAAAATCGCTCCAGCCGTTCGGAAATGATGCTGGAACATAAATACATACACACATACATTCGCTTTTATATATATACTGTAGATAGATATGACCCTGTAGTTAGGATATAGCGGGTTGGATAATGGATGAATGGATAAATTAAGTTCATTAAAATAATTACAACTATGACTTACAAATGTATAAGTTGATCATATTTCTATCTTAAAAAATGTGAAGAATCTGTATTCTAAAGTTGCAGAGCTGTTTTTTGTATTGTGTTTGCTTATGGAGGGAAGTGGGAAGAATGAAAAAGGAAGAAAAGAATTGGATGGTGTTATGTTTAGAGGTAGATGGTATGGCTGTAAAATACTATCCATTGAATTCTGTGTCTGTGTCTCTAACTGCCAAAAAGTACACAACCCTTACACATTAGTTAAGTTAAATCATCGGGTTGTAGCTAATACTCATTCATATTTTCAGCCTTTTGGAGCTTAGTTACATTTCCTGTAAAGGTTCTTAGCTTCCAAAGTACAGGGGCCTCATGTATAATGCCGTGCGTAGAATTCACACTATAACATGACGTAAGCGGAAATATGCTTACGCACAAAAAAATCCAGATGCATAAATCTGTGCGAACGCCAACTTCCACGTTCTTCTGCGACATAAATCCCGGTCAGCGTGAAAATTAACACACGTGCACGTGCCTGTTGTCCCGCCCCATCTCCTCCCAGAATTATGCCTCTTTGAATATGCAAATCAATATAAATAGCCCTTAAGCTCAGTCTTCTGTGAAAAGACAATGGCAAAAGTACAAGGGAAAATAGAAGAATTTCAGCGAATACCAAGTGGAGGCAAGGATAAACATACAATTTGTTGGTTTAAACAGTGGTATAAACAACAAAAGGAAGTTGATCGAGTGACATAGCGTGTTGGAGAAACTGGAAAGCTGAAGTTCACAAAGTTGCCAAAAAAAAAGAAGTTGTCACATATCAAAGTCGCCGTGAAAAGGCGAGTCGTAGCCCACCGTCTGAGTGTCATATGAAAGCTTATTAGGGTACAGAGAAAAAAAAAGGCACACAGTAGGAAAAAAGCACGAAATGTCAACTTTAATCACGAAATTTCCACTTTAATCATGTAGTTTATTTTGTCATTAAAGTAGAACATCATAAACTTCAGCTTAAAATCGTTTAATTTACTAGTTTCTCAAATCCCATCGTTACTAAAGTAGCGCATTAAATGCTTTGTTTTGTATTTGATCTTCTATGTGCTCTATATGTGTGAATCACTATGTGCTTCCGGGCTTTCTCTTCCTCTGACAGGACACAGAATCCATTACATTCGTAATATTACAGCTCTCTGAATAATTAAAATACTGAGAAGTATACGTGATATCATTTTCATGATGATAGGCATTAAAGCATGTTATTAAACATGGGAACATGATGGCGCAGTGATTGTTCATGTCTCTCGCAAGATGCTTGCTGCACCATGCACGACCTTCGATGAAATACTTTATTACAGAAGTACTGTCTCTTTCAAACCTACTAACCCCCAATTCCTGTCTTTACTTTCTTCAAATCCCGAATCGCCACACAATCAGCTCTGTAATAGACGTTAAGCCATCTGTAACCTTAGAACGCCGATTCTTCAGAACTTTTAAGGAACATTGAAATATCTTTGTAGTACATGTTTAATTATTCTATCCATCTGTCCTTCCAGTGTCGCGCCAGCCACAGCAAGAATACAGCGCAAGGCAGGAACAATCTGTGAATGAAGCTCCAGCTCCTCGCTAGCGCTGCGGCACCGTATAGTTAAAGTTTTATCTGTATAATATAATAAACATATTTTGCTGCATTTCATCTTAAAAATGAAATCATCATCATATGTAAATATGTGCTTTATAAAGTGGCTCAGGTTGTACAATATTATAACTGTATCGCAAGTTTACAGTGCTGTAATTGTACTCATAAGTACAAACAGTTCTACAAGGAGCACTTGATGGACTGATTGAGTGCGTTTATAGTTCTTGGGACGAAACTGTTTCTGAACCGCGAGGTCCATACTGGAAAGGCTCTGAAGTGTTTGTTGGATGAGAGCAATTCAAACAGCAAATTGCTGAGGCAGCTTGTGCTTGATGCTGTATACAGATAATTCTCTTTTCGATCAGCTTCTGTACAGCTGTGATTCACACTCAGATACAGTGATATAAATACTCCAAGTGGTACAGTGAGAGTAATATGGAAAAAGATGACCTGATGTGGCAACCCCTAACGGGAGCAGCTGAAAGAAGAAGAAGGTGCAGTGAGAGCAACAACGCTAAAGCAGTTATGGTATTTTGAATAGTTTGACCATTCTGTGGACCATTATATTATTACAGGTTAATTACAATCAGATACATGAAACTAATAATCAATATGCAGTTAATTTCAGTGTATTTATAAAGCCACATCAGGCATGTGGATCTAAAAAAGAAAGGGTTTTCTAAATACACAGGAACAGTAGCACTGCTTTGATGCTGGGTGCCACCAGTCTGCAAAACCGAACGCAGAACGACAGGGTATGAGCTACCGTGGAAATGTGCGTAGCTTTACGCCAAGTTTAGGTTTTATACATTGCGATTTGAACGTGGAAACGTTCTTACACTACATTTTTGTGCTTACGCACTGTTTATACATGATGCCCCAGGTGATTTGTAGACACTAAGGAGGTTATATACTGTATGTATTGTGTCAAAGTTGGCACAATATCCAGTAATACCCCTGATCCCTTCATCTGCGCCAATAAGTAGCATGTCAAAATGGCAAGAAATATTGAGATTGGTGGTATCTGATTCGTACATACCTGGTAACATCTAACTAAACTGTACATGGCAACTGCAGCACATTAGCAAACCTGTAACATGGTGGAAAATAACAAAGGTATCTGGGTAAATATGCCTCAGCTGTCTTCATATATTGTTGGTTGGTGTCGGATATTTCACCTCAGTGGTGCTGTATTGTAAATTTGTGTGTGCAAAGCTGCAGTACATTGCTGTTAGAGCAGGTGTAAACTAACCTAATATTGAAGACAAAGAAAGGATGGCTAAGCAGACCGTCATTACACTTCTACAAAATAATTTTTTGTTTAAATTTCATTGTACTTGAGATATTCCTTGTATATTTGAGAAATAAAAACATCATGCACAATCTGAAGAATTGGGAGAATTTTTAACATTTTGAATTTATTTACCTTCTTTTAAGATTTTTAGAAAAATAACAGTTTATATAAATTAAATATATACAAAATTAATTTACAAATTGAATCGAGGCCATCCATGTGGCACCCACGTGTCTGGAAGACAGTAAATTATGCTGTGATGTGCTGGCTCTTAGTTTGTTCACTATCTCATCCCAATTGTTTTTACTCTTGCTACTGGAAAGGCTTCCACATCCCTACAAGCTCTTCAGCATGTATGCATGTCTTATAGGTTTGTCTTACAAATAATAACTTTCCAACCTTATTCCTATTTATAGCTCTTGTTTTAATCATTTATTAAATTATACTAGCAGGTTTACTTCATGTTACGTTTTACAACTTCATTTCATCCCACTTAAAGACAAAAAAAGAAAATCACTGTATAGTGAAAATAATAGTTTTTGATTCTCTTTGTACTGACAATTAACAAAGTAGTACTTTAAACTCACTCGTAAATTGGGCAATTTAGAGTGGTTTTGGGAAACAACTGAAAAAGTCACATATATGTTACATAACTACATTGTTTTGTTGCTTGTTAATCTCTAAGATTCATCATTTTTTAGAAAACACAGTTTTTACTAGCTGCATTTTTAACTATTTTGGCAACCCTTAACAAACATAACTATAAGCCTAACATTTCCCTGTAATGGAAATAGCACTTTCAGAAAATAGATGGACAATTATAATAATAAGTCCAATGGTGGCTTTTTCCATTCTTATTTAAAGACAAAGGCTGTCATATCTGGACCTGATTGAAAAGGTTTTAATTTTATTTAACTATGGCATGATGTGATATTAACAATACTGTGCCACCTGAACTACAGGTGTATAAATAAAACATGATAGCAATGAAAATATTAAATTAGTGGAGTATGGTAGTGCAGGTTTTACCATTGCTTCCTCACATGTCTTTGTCTATGTGGCATTTACATGTCTATGTGTGTTTACTCTTCGTATAACAGGCTCCATGTATCCCTTAATGGCTGGATTAGGTTACTTGTAGTCTCTAAATTAGCCCAACATGAGAAAATACAGGTAAGTGTATGTGTAAAGCAGCCCTTTGATGGACTGGAACCTCAAAGAAAAGCTATGTATAATGACTGTCTCACCAATAATTACCTTTGTGCAAGGCCCTATATCTCACTGAATATTATTATGAAGAAAGAATTTACAGTAATTGCAATAGGCCGCTCTGCTGTGATCTTTTTGCTGTTAGCATGAATTGTTTTGGTAAGTAACATAGTTACAAGATTTTTTTGGTGTTAAACCAATTGGATAGTTGCAAACAGGTCTTTGTAAAGGAAATATATGGTTTAAATAGTTTTTTTTTTTAATTTACTATTGTGTAAAATAAATATTATAAACTATCATCTCCTCATGATGTATGCTCATTATAACTCCATCAATGTTTGTGTTACTTCTGGGCACATGTGACATCAGAAATCCTGGAAAAGCTCATATTACCATCTTCAATTTCCATACATACTTTCAATGATAAAGATTTGCTTAGTTTTTAAAAACAACTTTTATAAATATAGAAACAGGCACCATCATAAGGTACATCATCATATATACTATTGTAACATATAATCATTTCATTATGCTACAGTATATAAGCTGTTAAGAACAAAATAAGGGCTAATGCTTTAATAAGGTACTGCATTATTATGTTTCAAGTAAAAAATATAACTGAATTTATAAATTCATCATATTAAGCCACATAGAACCTTCTACAGATTTTTAAAGTTTACAATTTAAAGAATACTTAACCACAATGCAAATTTCCTTTCCCCTCAAGACAGATTTTAAAACAACAATATTCAGTCTTTCTTTCATTCTTCTTTACTTCTTCATATCATAACATACACCTTTTCACTGCACTTTATCCATGACATATAAAGCAGTGCGGTCACTGTGAATTTCTGAAAAAAGTTCATGAAGAATATCAATTGTACATATCTATATATATATAAAATGCCTATGTGCGTCCAGGTGTCCGTGTGTGGGTGTCTTCTGGTGAAGTGCGCATGCGCGGGGCATGGTGCGATGCGCGATATTACTATCAGAGAAAGTTAGAGGCATTTTACGTAGTACTAGGGTGTTGTACCGTGTTAGCCATTATGAATGTAGAGAAAAGCCAAGCAAAATGACAAAGGTACACGATACAGTGACGCATATTACAGCCACATACAAGCCAGTATTACTGTCAGAGGAGATTAAAGGCATATTACTGACGCGCCCGCCTGTATTACCGCCAGAGAAAATTAAAGGTATATTACGGACGTACAAGCCAGCGGACGTACAAGATGGTATCCTTCAATAAGGGCGCGCACAGGCATCCTTCAATAAGGGCGCGCACAAAAAGGCGATCCTCAAAAGGACGACCTCAATTGGGCGCAGCGAATAAAGGCGCGCGTAAATAAAGATCTGCACCTTTGTTGCTCTTCACATATTCCAGAGCCATTTGAACTAAATTATCTACGAACGCCTTTATTTGCCGCGCTCAATTGAGGTCGCCCTTTTGAAGCTCGCCTTTTTGTGCGCGCCCTTATTGAATAGAGCCGTACAAGACAGTATTACTGTCACAGAAAATTAAAGACACACAATACACGGCGGCAGCCCACGAAGAACGGTCAGCTTGGCAAGTAAACATTGACTAGTTTACTATAATTACCTTTCTCTCAAAAGAATTAAACTTTATTTTACCAGTATGTAGATTAACACTAATAGCTTTCACTGCATCTTTATTTGACATGACATCTGAACAGCACATGCCATTATAAATGCAGGATGAATACTATAGCATTCTTTAAAAGGGTTGTTATTCATCAAATAAAACACCAAAATAGTAAAATATAACTGAATTTGAAAATACAGGCAAGTAAAAAGAAAAAAGTGGCATGTAAAAAGAAAAATTATGCAAAATGTCTGATTATCTTCTTTTTTATATATATATAATTCATTGACTTAAAGCCACTGAAAATGAACCAACACATTTTTTTCCTGCAATATGTTAATTTGCTACTCAGTCCTTTGCCATAATGTTTTTCTCATATTTCACATATGCTCTGATTTTATAGGGTCTCGTAAAATAAAATGAACTTTTAAATATTTGGAGTATCTGTTCAAATGAGACCTCCTAATCTGCACAGTATACAAACACTTTACCTGTCTCTTGCACTTTGCATGTTACATTGAATTTAAGTGCACCTACTGTAAATGTATTCCAATTGTTTGTGATATTTTTTGATACAGCCTGTTTAAGTAATTCTTAAAATTATTCCTAATTGTGATAATCAGAAACAGATTAGGATAATGTGAATGTTAAAGTCTCCTATTTAATATATTTTTTTCGTCGACTGTATATTTGAGCTGTGTTGTTTTTAGAACAAAGAAATAATATTTTTTCAGTTGATGTGGGTTAATAATCTCACAGTAGATTCATACATACAGTTTTTAATACTTGATTACAGCAAATTCCTTATTAAGCCCATCAACCATGTATGGAGAACACAGAAGCAGTGACTACTGGAAATGGCTTAAATGATGATGATTTTGGATGAGGCACCCATAACATTGGAAGGTGGTGTAACAGAATGGCCCAGAATATCATTAAAGATGTTTACACCCCTTCCATGAATTGCATGTTCCCCTAGCATTTGGCAGATGGTACCACAATATTCAGAGCAACAAAGTACAAGTCTGCTTAACAATTAGAGACTCCTACTGCGACTGTCAACATTCACATCAATTGGCAATTGTTAATCCATATAATTGGTAATGTGCATGTGTATCATTTAGTTTGTTTTTGTAACTACTGTTCTGTTTGTAATATGTTATGTATATGATATTTCAGTTATGTTGTGATACGAACTTAAATGATATATGACTATAACTCATCCTTAAAACAGGTTTTAGATATGATAAGTCGTCTCTTAAAAAAAGAAAAAAGAAAATTCATTGCTTAATGAAAGCCCACGCGCTGTTAAATCAGAACATGGAAAAATATAAACATGTACCGTATAGGGAACAACTAAATTACAGGTTTACAAAACAGCATGTGCTGACAGTGTTAAAAAGTATAAAAAAGATGTTTATTTGTATCAGACTAATAGATAAAAATAGAAACCACCCTAGCATATCATTTAGAGCAGTGGTCTAAATAAAAAAAATTTGAATTGCCATGTGTAATTCCTCCCAACATTGATAACATGAATGTATGGTTATTTTAAGATGTAAAACAGGCAGCATACGATTTTAGATTATAAATGACTGAAAATGAAATATTATAGGGTGAATCTTTATCTCTCCTTCCTTGCACCACCATTATAATTTCAACTTAAAAAGGAGTAAGAATGGTTTTATACTCAGCAAACAAACAAGAAACTCAAATACTAATACTAATATCAAATCCATATTGTCAGTCAGAGTTCTTGAAGTTACCACTGTATTTATATCCATCTATAAATATATTTTAAAAAGTCTATGGCAAGCAAGACGCACGCAAGACAGAGCCACGCCCGCCAACTCATAGAGCCCCGCCCACCAACAATTCACTAAGCAGCCGACCATGTCGGCAAGACAGAGACCATGTGCCCGCCCCCAACTCCTCACCTGAGTCGCTTTCATCTGTACTGGAGTGTAAAACTATCGCAGCTGCTACCTCACAAACTGTCCTTATTCCCTGGATTTCCCTGTATAATTCACTAAGCAGCTGACCATGGCACACAGGACAGAGACCATGGGATATGCTAAAAGCAGCCGGAACGTGGTATGTGATTAAGTACACATCTATCCAAACATCATTATATATACTAATAGTATGATAGTACTCCATACTTTGCATCCTGAAGTAAGAAATTATAAGCCTTTTGGTTTAGTGCTGAAACCGTTACTTTTTTTCTTTCTGTATGTTGACATCAGGATATTATAGTAGGCTGTAAATTATCAATAAATAATTGTAAGCATGCCTGAGTGGCCTGAGGAAGCTAGACTTGAGAACAGCAAGAATTGCACAGAGCCCAATATACAGCAACACTAGCACTTTTATTCACAACTCTTCTGGACCAGTGAGAGAAAAGAAAAAAAAAACCCCATTACATTCACCTCTTTCTTTTCCCACCAGGAACTACATCCGGAACTCTTCTTCTTTTCTAATTTAAGGGAGTATGTGTAACAATTCACAGCTACTGTAGCAACAATTAACTGTCTTACATAATCAATAGGATATTCACAGGCTTTATGTGGCCTTGTATATACTTCTTTTATATTAATCTAATAGTTTTACTCTCCATTTATACACATGTGACGTGTGAGTCCCTGTCTTACACCCCAAAACATGAGGCTGAGTCTCAGTACTTTAGCAAAACCCGCTTTATTCAGCTTGAAACAGGAACAGCATGGTTATTCATTGTATTGGGATCTACCACTCTCCTATACACAGACTCAGCAGTCCGGCAGGGTCATGACCAGGTTAGTGGCCAAGTAATACTGTTCTCTGCAGTTATAATGTACCTTGCATCACCCATCGACGGCAGGTGCTCATAGCATGACAGCGATCTTTTTGGTTTTGTTTTTGTTGTAACCGACAGGCTATTTTTCATAGACATGGCGATTGTGCTTCAGGACGCTCTTTGGCGTGTCGCCCCGTTTGGGGGAGCCCCAAAAGAGTTTAGAAGCCTTACAACATATATAAAAGTATTTAGATTGGATTGTTGTCAGCATCCAAATAGATAAAGTCCAAACTTAAAAACAACATTCTATTATAGAATTCTAGAACATTCTAGAGTTTTCTAATTACAGAGAGAAGCAGGGACAAGAATGATTGATTAGAATAACGTCATTGTTTATTGGACATATTTTTATTAGAGGCACTTGAATAAGATGATTAAAGCAATAGCCACCATACCCAGCTTTAAGGTTGTCCATCACAAAAGTTTAATGGATAAGTGTGGTCTTGATGGAATTCATATAGGCATTCAGACTTTGGAGCTTTTTCTGCATATGAAATTGGCCCAAATATCAAGTAAAAGGTCCAGTTGATCTTTGGCTAATACAGTTTATTTTTGTATAGCCCAAAATCACACAGGAAGTGCCGCAATGGGCTTTAACAGGCCCTGCCTCTTGACAGCCCCCCAGCCTTGACTATCTAAGAAGACAAGGAAAAATTCCCAAAAAAACCTAGTAGGGAAAAATGGAAGAAACCTTGGGAAAGGCAGTTCAAAGAGAGACCCCTTTCTAGGTAGGTTGGGCGTGCAGTGGGTGTCAAAAGAATGGGGTCAATACAATACAATACACAGAACAGAACAAATCCTCAATAAAAAATAAAAAATAAAATTTTTTTTGAAGTACGGAGCAGAATTTAACAGTAGATGATATCACATAATAGGATTTGGATAATTTTAGACTCCTGGAGACCTCATCCATTAAGCTGCCTCCCCCATTTGGTCATTCCACGGCTGAAACAGTGTTGGGCCAGCCAATCCAATGAAAGGACCCATCTTTCTCATGATTCCTGCTATCCTCCATCAGGGATGACTTTACCTTAGGCAGGCAAAACTACTTGGCAGGTGGGCCGTAGCACCAAGTGCCACATTTGAGTACCGAGAAGAGAAACAGAATAGGTGAAGGTTAGAATCCAATTATAACTATCATGTTACTTATGTTTTAGTGCTAATGACTAACAACAGAGATGCAGTATGTACAGTTAATCAGCAGCTCTAGTCAGGATATGCTAAACTGAAGTAGTGTGTCTTGAGCCGGGATTTAAAAGCTGAGACTGAAGGGGCATCTCTTATAGTAGTAGGCAGACCATTCCACAGTTTAGGGGCCCTGTAACTAAAAGCTCGACCTCCCATTGTTATTTTATTAATCCTTTGAACCATAAGCAGACCAGCATCTTGAGATCTTAATGTGCGCTCTGGTTTGTAAGTCATGATAAGTTCAGACAAGTAAGCCGGACCTCGGCCATTTAATGCTTTATATGTTAAAAGAAGGATTTTGAAATCTGCCCTAAACTTAACCAGGAGCCAGTGTAAGGATTTAAGAACTGGAGTTATGTGTTCGTATTTTTTTGTTCTTGTAATAATTCTTGCAGCCGCGTTTTGGATTAACTGGAAGCTGTATAAAGAACACTGTATTGCAGTAGTCAATCCTACTAGAGATAAATGCATAAATTAATTTCTCAGAATCCTATTTATTTAGAAAGCGCCTTAATTTCCTAACATTTTTAAGATGGAAGAAACATGTTTTGGACAACTTTGTAATATGTGCTTTAAATGGCATGCTAGAGTCAAAGATAACTCCTAGATTGCAGGCTGATTCAGTAAAATTAATTGGAATTCTAACTGAGTTAAATGATGACAAAATATTGTTATGATCAGCGTCATTCCCTCCAACAATTAACATCTCTGTTTTATCTGTATTTAAAGACAACTAGTTCTCATTCATCCACTCCTTTAATTCGCTAACACAACTAATTAAAGACAACATCAGAGAAACTTCATTTGATTTAAATGAAAGGTATAACTGGGTGCTATAACATCTGCATACGAGTGAAAATTAACATTATGTTTCCTAATGATAGATCCCAGTGGAAGCATGTAAAATGAAAACAGTAAAGGTCCCAGTACTGAGCCCTGCGGGACACCATATTGAACTTCTGTGTATAATGATGGAGTACTGTCAGCACATTTCTGTACATATTGGAATCGATTTGATAAATAAGAACTAAACCAAACGAGCACGGTGCCTGTAAGCCCAACATCATTTTCTAGCCTGTGTTGTAAAACAGAATGGTCGATGGTGTCAAATGCTGCACTTAAGTCCAACAACATAATTACAGTTTTCTTCATCAGAGGATATCAGAATGTCATTTACAACCCGCGTTAGTGCCGTTTCTGTACTATGACCAGTGCGAAAACCAGACTCTCAAGAAGATATTATAATCTTTGAAACACCTACTTAGCCTTTCTAAATTAGCATATAATAACAGTGTGTTTAACACAGTAATATACCATTTAAAACCTAAGTTACTGCACTATGAATTACCTGTTTCTTTATCTAGTATACAAGGGTAAATCAAAAAGTAAAGGCAATTTGAAAATTACGGTAACAGTAGAAGCTGATGCAATACAACACATTCAGGATGACTTATGGGTAGTTCAAACACAAACAGCATAACCCTTTGCCATTAGTCTAGTTGAAACCAAGGTCAAACGAGCATGGACTTGACTGGACAAATTGCGGGATTGCACCACTGATGAACAACACGTCAGATTTCCTTGGGTAGAATGAAACCTACTGAAATTCATAGAAGGATGTTGGCTCAGTATGAAAGTGAAAACTGAAACAGCCTACTGATCTGCACAAGCCAATATCATTTGGTGAGTTTCAGCAGGTCTCACTCCCTCTGCCCCAAAAAAATCTGGCACTTTGTTCAACAATGGTCCAATGTTGCAGTGGACTGTCCATGTTCGTTTAACCTTGGCTTCAATTAGACTAGTACAAAGTAAACAAAAGTTAATTTGTAAATTTATTTCAAGCAGTTACTGCAATACTTTAATAGGTTGTTCAAATTATTATTTTTTCAAACTGCAACTAATCAAAATTTTGCTATAAGGAAAATTACTATAGCTAGGAAGCACAGCAAAATAATTGCCATTCTTAAGTCTCTAGACTGGCTCGCAGTTAAGTTTGGGGCCAAGTTAAAAATGTTCCTTCTAACATATGGGGGAACACAGAAGAAAAATTGTTAAGGGTAGATTTTTTTACACAAACATTAGAAAGTTTTTCTTCACACAGAACTATAGACACGTGGAATTAAGTAACCAAGAGTAGTGTGCTAGATATAGATATGTAGTTTGGACTAAATGGCCTGTTCTTATATCAAACTGTATATCACTTTTACCATTAAATTAGAGAATGTATTAATACTTAAATTTTGATAAAAGATACATTTTAAATAAAAATACATATATTTTTTAATTTTAAAGTGGTGACAGTCATTATTAATATGGAGTAAGAAATCAAACTGGTTGAGAAACCTTGGCAATCAAAAGTTATAGACATAGCACCAGACAATTATATTACATTACGTGATAGATAACCTAGGTGACCTTCACTTTCCTCTGCTTATTCTAAAAGAGTGTCTTGCAGTATTTCTCCTCAGATGCAACTTACTAGAAATTTTTATTTTCATCTGCACTATTGTTAACTTTGATTTACTAATCTTAGAAAATGGATATACTGAATGATCACTGGATAAACTTAATTAGTTTTAGTTAATAATGTTTTAACTGGAACTGAATTCATCCATAGATTTTTTGTGTATTGTAGAGGTGACACAAATGTGTACAGAATGGCTTGGGCAAAGAAGAAATCTAGGCATCATTGAAGTTCTCTGAATTATCATATTACAGTAGGTTCTTAATGTCAAAATTTTTAGAATATTACTTTCTGTGCCTGCAAGCAGGAAACAATTCAAGTTCAGTGAGTGCACTGAAGCTTAGTGTTAAAGCTTCTGCAGTTTTTCTCAAGCAGCTTCTTGTTTCACTAAGAAAAGCAATCTACTGAATTCAAACAAAAAGTTAAACTATAACATGCAACAAAACAGTAATACAGAAAATATGTTTGCAGAAAATGGTCATTGACTATATTGTCTTCTTCTTCTTTCAGTTGCTCCCATTAGGGGTCACCACATCGGATCATTCTTTTCCATATATTTCCATCCTCTGCATCTTGCTCTGTCACCCCCACCACCTGCATGTCCTCTCTCACCACATCCATAAACCTCCTCTCAGGCCTTCCTCTTTACCTTTAGCCTGGCAGCTCCATCCTTAACATCCATCTTCCAATATACCCAGCATCTTTCCTCTCTACATGTCCAAACCAATGCAATCTTGCCACTTGCAACTTGAGCTGACCCTCTAATGTACTCGTTCCTAATCCTGTTCATTATCATCACATCCTATGCAAATCTTAACTCTGCCACCTCCAGTCTCTTGTTTTTTGGTCAGTGCCACTGTCTCCAACCCATATGACATAGTCATCTCACTACCGTCTTGTGGACCTTCCCTTTCACTTTTGCTGGTACGCAACTGTCACAAATCACTCCTGACACTCTTCTCTACCCACTCCACTCTGCCTGCACTCTTTTCCACACTCCCCGTTACTCTGTACTTTTGATCCCAGGTATTTAAACTCATTCATCTTCACCAGCTGTATTTTCTGCATCCTCACCATTCCTCTGACCTCCCTCTCATTTACACATGTATTCTGTTTTGGTCCTACTCACCTTCATTCCTCTCCTATCTAGAGCATATCTTCACCTCTCCAGGGTCTCCTCAGCCTGCTCCCTACTCTAGCTACAGATCATAATGTCTTCAGCAATCATCTTAGTCCTATCTTATCTCCTCTGTCAACCTGTCCATCACCATTGCAAATAAGAAACGGCTCAGGGCAGATCCCTGATGTAATCCCATCTGAACCTTAAATGCATCAGTCACTTCTACCACAGACCTCACCACTATCTCACTTCCCTCGTACATATCCAGTAACACTCTTACATACTTCTCTGCCACTCCCGAATTCCTCACACAATACCACAGCTCCTTTCTAGGCACCATGTCATATGCTTTCTCTAGGTTCATAAAGACACAATGCAACTCCTTTTGGCCCTCTTTATACTTCTCCACCAATACCCTCAGAGCAAACATTGCATCTGTAGTGTTCTTTCCAGGCATGAAACCATACTACTGCTTACTAATCATCACCTCCCTTCTTAACCTAGTTTCCAGTACTCTTTCTCTTAACTTCATGCTGTGGCTCATCAATTTTATCCCTCTGTAGTTACCTCACTTCTGCCCATCACCCTTATTCTTAAAAGTCTGTACCAGTACATTTCTTCTCCACTCATCAGGCATCCTCTCACTTTTCAAGAATGCATTAAAAATCTAGTTAAAAACTCCACTGCCATCTCTCCTAAACACCTCTGTGCTTCCAAAGGTTTGTCATCTGCACCAACAGCCTTCACGTTCTTTATAGTTTTCATAGCTGTCCTTACTTCCTCCTTGCTAATCTGTTGTACTTCCTGGTTCACTATCTCCACCTCATCCAACCTTCTCTCTCTCTCTCATTCTCTTCATTCATCAATTTCTCAAAGTACTCAAATAATCATTGACTATATTGTATTGATTCATAAATCAAACAAAATAAACTGACACCATTTTCTCATATATTAAATCAAGTCAACCATTCACCCATCTATAGGGAAATGTGTTATTATTCTTGTGGTTTAAAGTGTTAAGAAGGATTATAGAGAATATTTCTTGATGCTATAACTGTATGTTTGACTTTTGCAAAAGAAACCAGTTCTATTCACAGAAAGAGGACGTTGTCAGTAAAAACAGCAGACAGAAGGCTTAAATGGCAAAAATGAAAAATACTACTGTAAGAAAGGCAGTCTAGCAAGATAAAAGGTCAGATCATTAAATGGTAAACCAGTCATTTCCTAGAGTTCCACTTGCATAAGAGTGAAGCTCTTAAACAATTGCCTGTCTTCATGTGTATACACCTCCTAAACACATGCTGATATGGTCTATCAAAACAACATTTGACAGGGAGGAGATAGGTGTGTTCACCTTGACTCTGACAACCTTTAGAAGGTGAGCAGCTTAAAGTGAACATATTGGTGAAAAGAGATAAAGCTAGAAAAGAGAGAAAGAAGGAAGAACACAGTCACCATGAAGACATATTCCATGAGACACCGCAATGTAGACTTTAGAAACTCAATGCCACACACATTGGGTGAGCAGGGCAGCATCGCCTGTGGTAACTCTTAATATCCAGGTTGTACGGTGATATTCCACATCCATTTTCCTTTTTATTTATTTTCTCTTTTTGGCAAATTAGGAATTTTAAATCTACAATGAGTGTATTACCTGCTCCCACTGATTGCACTTAATATTTTCTTCTATCCTGCAACCTGGGATATAAATGAATAAAGACAAGACATCCTCTAATGAGGAAAGTGAAGCACTGTAGCAGCCAGTGTATTGTGGCTTCAAGTGTATTGTGGCTTCAAGCTATGTCTCCTTCCAGGCCAGGTGAGTGCATGGATAAGAGGACAAAGGTTGAGGTAGAAGAGATATCCGTGGGTCTACATAACAAGGTTAGCATGGGGTCACCCCAACACCTTTCCACGATCAAACACCATCTATCTATTTGTTTAATTCAGTTGAGGTTAGTAGTAAAGACAAAGAATACTTAGAAGTTTCAATATGAAAGCATAAAGCATTTGTTTAACTTGATTGATTGTGTGTATTGTTTTATTTTCAATTTCACACAAGATTCCTTATGCTCACATAACTGGAGAACACATATACGAACCTATGAAATTTGATCATTCAGTCTGTCAAGCTAATTTGTTTAGCTAATAGCTAAGCAGCCCCAATATCTTCTCCAGGTAATTCCTAAAGGTTTCTGCTTCAAGTACATGAGTCAGTAGTTTGTTCCAGATTGCCACAACTCTGAGTAAAGATGTGCACCCTGACTTTGGTCTTAAATGCACTTTTATCTTAATGTCCCCTGGTATCCTTGCATACATGATTCTCCATTAAGTCAAAAGCAATCAGCTGGATCTAATTTACCAAGATGTTCAAGAATTTAGAAGACCTGGATTAGGCCCCCAAACAGTCTCCTCTGTGTAAGACTAAACAGGTTTCAGTATCTGATCGTTTTTAGAGTACAACAAGTCCTTAAGTCCTGGTTGCTCTCCTCTGCCCATCTTCAAGTGCTGCTATGGTTGTTTTGCAGTGTGGTGACCAGTACTGCGCACCTTATTCTCGATGCAGTCTCACAAATGCATTATATATTCTAAGCATAATGTCCCATGATTTATATTCAACTGTTTTGTGTTATAACCTAATATTGTATTTGCCTTTCTAATTGCATCTGCACATGTTTAGACAGAGAATGTTGTGTCATTGTAAACAAATATTTCCTTTTCAGAGTTTGCATCCTATAGGATAGCGTCTCCCAACTCCTTTTGCCCACATGTAGAACTTTGCAGTTTTCTGTGTTAAAATGTATTTTCCTAATGTTTGCCCAGTTGTGTAGTTTGTTGAAGTCTTCTTGAATGATTTTCTGCTCTCCTTTCACTTTTATTATAATTTGAAAATTTCATAAGTTCACTGGAATCTATCTCATTAATATAAATTAGAAATGGTAATGGTCAAAGACAGGTCCCTGAGGGACTTTATGGATGACCTCACTCCTTGGGCAGAATTCTCCTTTTATTTGAGATCTAGTTTTGTAATATGTACACCCACATATTATTAGGCATCAGAAGCTTTTATTTTACAAAAACAGGCAAATGATGATAATGTACACAGACAATGGCTCTCTGTCCAACTCTATCAATTACTACTTTAATTTGCCAAGGGGTTAGTTAATTCTGCAATAATATGGCATCTTGTTTTCTGATATTCATTTACATTGAGGCAATCTCATGCACTAGCATCTATAAAATTTGTCATATGACACACTACAAATGAATAAAATAAGCAAAAATGTTGATTTGTGACAGCACATAAACCACACAAAAAACTGCACACATCCATGACTTTAACATCCATCCATCCATCCATCATCCAACAAATAACTTTAAACGCTATCATGTACCAAAACTACTTTTCTGACCAAAAATAGGATTGAAAACTATTTGACACTTGACGGAAAACACTTTCATTGCAAAATATGATTAATCTATTTTTGAATGTATGCAAAATTAAGTTAAAATAAACACAGCAGCTGGTCACTAGGACTTAAATTTTAGTTTCAACAAAAACTCAAAAAAGGAATATGAACAAACATACAAATTCACAGAACAACACAAAATATAACATGGCAACATAACATTCTCAAACCTGCAAATCAAGTTTCATGTTTTTAGTAGGCTGGAGCTTATTATTGCAGTGCTGCAAGGCAGGAACCAGCCCGGGACATGACATCTGTCCATAACAAAGGATCCACTCATGCACACAACCACACTTACACATGGAGCCAATTTAGAGTAAAGTTGCCATTTTACCTAACAGGCACATTTTTGGCATGTTGTACAATAATTTAAGTTAATGGGGAATATAAACACACACACACAGCGATCAGAAAATTCCACACAGACAGCAACATGACATGGACTTCAAACCCAGCATGCTGGATTTGTTAGGCAGCCACACTACAGTATGTCCACTGCACAACTTTGTCTCTGTTCTGTCAGAATGAGCAAGGCTGAAAAAGATTCTGAAATTTACCAGAATATAAGACATGAACCATAACACATGCAAAGGTTCGTAACTGGAATATCAAAACATACAGCCTACAAGACAAAAATCAAAGCTGTAAATCGTAATCAAAAAATTTGTTTAGATTGATTTGTCAGAAACGCTGTCTAAAGTATCATTTACTAAGCTCTTGTATCTTTATCTGTAAGTTTGGACGATTAGGAAGTGCACAGAGTGACCTTTACGCCATCTTAATGTTGATGTCATTCACTGTGCACTTATGGTACATTTACTTAGCAACATGGTAACAACCACTCTACAAAATCCCACCACCTGGATAAACCAAAATAGTGCAGAAACAAAAAAAAGAAATGCAAAAAAATATTCAACTATATTAAATTAATTTTAAATTAAGAAAATCTAAATCTTTGTGTTCCAAAGCCTAATAGAAGCATGACAAGGTTCACCAAAATACAACAGGAAAGTGAAAAAAAAAGTCAATTGTAACCAAATCATAACAGTCTCCAAATCATTTAACAAATAATTTTCCAAAATAACTATGAATTTGTTCATATAACAATTAAACATATATTAATAATACACTTTAAGTTGTTAAAAATAATAATCACTTCAACTGACACAATTCTCTTTAATTTCCACTAATTAAAATACTATTGTTTGCATCCCAAAGAGAAGACCCTTAGCCACTCAAGAACTGCATGATATTTTGTCAATTCATATGCTGTACCTCGTCCTATTTTTGTCCAAATGCCTCTTAAGTCAGAAAGTTATAGTATGTCAGTAATGTGTTAGCAAGGCACTAGACTGCTTGAGACAACTAGGAAGTATATTATAACATATTTGCCCAGATGGTGTTATTAAAAAGGAATCATGTACAGGGCATACACAAGTAGACAGAGTTCATGCCTTGTTGCCAAGGAAGTGGTGAATTCAAGGGCTTAAACTACCAATCAACAGGCAACAGAATTAATGAAATATGTACCCCATGATAATCCAAATAATACTGGTAAAGACATACAGACACACAGCTATTATAGGCAGGAAAAGCATGAGAGATCACTCAGGCAGGAGGAGCTGAATTCACCTAATCTAAAATAATCAAAACTGCTATTGCCTGTCTTTTAGTATTCTGCTGTTGAAAGTCTGCAGCCTAATTCTAAGTAAGTCAAGCAAGACCGCAGTCTGAACAAGACTGAAAAATGTATTATAAGTGACAGCAAACTGCATCATAAGAGTGAATACAGTGATCATTTGGAGCTGCCAGTCAGTTTTCAGGTGCTGTGGACTGTACGTCAATGGGAGGCTATGCTCATGAAACACCTTGCATTTTGTTTGTAAAAGCCAGGGCAGCATATTTGTTTTGTTACCTTGTGTAAATATAACTGTGATTGGCAATTGTCATGTCTTATAAAGAAAGAGAAAGTGCACTGTAATGTTATTAACTGTTTAGACATAAATTATGGTTTAATAAGAAAATGACAAATATTGTCCTCCTGAAATGTTTAATGTGAAATTTTGTTTTATTTATTTATTTGTAGCTTGCTTATCCTAAAAAGTGACATATCTATCTCCTGGAAATTACATTGCCTTGCATTTATACTGTTTTTGATTATCTTAGTATTTCCAATATTTTAATTCTGTAAGAATTCTTTTGTAGTGGTTTAAGTGGGTTTGGTCATGGATGGTTGGATGGATTATTTTTTTGATGTGCTAATTCCTAAAGAAAATGTAGTGAATAATTTTGAAAAAAATACAGTTTTACACATTGCCCTAATACAAATTCTGCAGCAGTAAAAAAATAATAATAATTTTGCAAATTTTTTTAAGGGTTATTTTCTGGAGTAAGGATTTCCAAAGAAAAAACACCAGAGCTGGCATCCAAGTTCATAAATACCGCTCAGACACAAAATTAACACCACCTGCCTAATATTGTGTAGGAGCTCCTCACGCCACCAAAATAGCATTGACCCATCGAGGTATGGACTCCATAAGACCACTGAAGGTGTCCTGTTGTACTTGGCACCAAGACATTAACAGCAGATTAACAAAGTCCTTTAACTTGTGAGGTGGGGCCTCCAGGGATCCGACTTTCTTTTCCCATTACATACAACAAATGCTTGTTTGCATTGAGATTCAGGGAATTTGGAGGCCAAGTCAACATCCTGAATTCTTTGTCGTGTTCCTCTAACTATTCCTGAGCATTTTTTGCAATGTGGCAGGGCACATTATCCTACTGGAAGAGTCCACTGCCATCAGGGAATACGACTGCCATGAAGGAATGTACGTTGTCTTCAACTATCTTTAGTTTGGTGGTACATGTCAAAGTACCATCCTCATGAAAGCCAGGGCCAAAGGTTTCCCAGCAAAACATTCCTCAGAGCATCACACTGTCCACGCCCTTCACCAAGTAAATAAATCACATGCAGGAGAAGGTGGACAGGGGTCAGCATGGGCACTCTGACTGGTATGTGTCTATGCAGCCCTATATGCTGCAAGCTACGCTTTTTTGGCAATTTGGCCTACTGTAGCTATTCAGTGAGATCAGACCAGTTGGGCTAGCCTTTGCTCCCCATGTGTATCAATGAGTCTTGGGCACTCATAACCCTGTTGCCGGTTCCCTGGTTGTCCTCTCTTGGACCACTTTTGGTAGGTACTAACCATTGCATATTGGAAACACACCACAAGACCTGTCATTTTGTAGGCACTCTGACCCAGACATCCAGCCATCACAATTTGTCTCTTGTCAAAGAAGGATCCTTATGCTTGCCCAATTTTCCTGCCTCCAACACATTACCTTCAAGAACTGACTGGTCACTTGCTGTCTAATAAACTTCACCTCCTGACAGGTGCAAATTAATGTTATTCATCTGTCAGTGGCAGACATCCCACCATGTAAAAACTCATTTCCGGTAGGTACCCTCCCAGAAAAAAAATACTCTGACACATACATTAAACATCATAAATATTTGATTGCAAGAGATCAGATTGGAAAGTGTTTGGTGGGACAGCTGACTCCTGAACTCTGTGTTAACGTGATACATCACAATTAGAAATTGGCATCACCAAAGCAGCTTCATCAACTGGCAAAGCTCTTTGAATCTCATCTGCCCTTTGCTCACATATTTCACTTTGGACAGCTTCTCCCAGAATTCATCAACTGGCAAACCTCTGTAGTTTGGGACAAGTCCTTCAAGTTTAGTTGAGACATAATCCTGGACTTCTTAGTGAAGCTGTTTTCTGGCATATGCCTTGATTACATTTGGAAATCTCTCTGCCAAAGTCAAACTCTGCTCTGGATTCACCTCATCCTGGCTCTCTGCATTGACCACTGACATATTTTTCAAGATTTGGTCACTGATTGGGAACTACTCCAATTTTTTTTTAAATCTCTTAACATAGAATGCTCTGGCATCTTTAAAGAACTGCTTAGACTTGTAAGAGGGCATCTCTTGTGCTTTCTCACTTAGCAGCTGACTCCTTGTCAGGAACCCAATAAAAAGCTTTTCATAAAGGGTTGCTCACATCTATCTCCTGTCCTCTCAATATCTTTGGCTCAATAAATCTGCTTGCTATGCCATGTAGGAACTCTTCTACACTCTGTTCCAACTTGAAGAGGACAGGTGCCTTGTTTTGGAAAAAATCAAATTGAATTTGTTAAAGCATTGTGTGACATTATTGAAAAAGCATGTATATACTTTCATTTGTGGGTCTTTCAGTCTCATCAGAATATGTGACAACTTCTGATTTTCACTCACTGACTTAAAATATGAACTAAAGACTGGCCACTGGTAGAGCAAATGGTCAAAATCTTTTCCTAAAGAAAGCCAACGTGTAGGACAATTCTTTTGTAATCTCTGTTGGGAAACAGTGCAGAACATTTGAAATTGTTTTAAGTCATCTCTTCGTTTGGAACTTTTCTCAAAGTAGTAGTAGATGCCAATGAGCAACTCTTCAGGTGACATTGAGATCTCTTTGACAGCAGTTTTGGCCAAATATTGACCAGGTAACTTGGACAGCCAAAATTGTAAATATGAGGGGCCTGTGCTTTTACTCTTGATAAGGCAGAATTGGTTTTACCAATCATCACATTGTAATTGTCACTGCTAAATCCAACACAGTTGGACCATTCAAGGCCTTTGTCATGTATAGATGATGCTGTGCAGTTGAATATGTTTTCAACTTTGGCATCATTGCACACTGGCATGCCTACAAATCCAACTGTCACCTTATCTTGTGCCTCATTAAAGAACCTGGGTAATATGGCACATTCCTTCTCACACACAACAATCATCAAATAAAATATTCTATATTCTTTTTCTATATGGATGAACTTGTACAGATCCTCTGAACCTTCAGGTTCTACTGCCATGTTCACAATAGCTGCTGTCTTGGTTGATGAGCATGCATAGTCTTTTGTGATTTTTGAATCCAGAAACATTTTCCTGAATAGCTTTCCTGTGTGTTTGCACACTTGGAATGGCAGGTTATGCTCAACAATGAAATGTGTAAAGTACACCTCAGCTTTAGTGATCTTCTCTGTCAAACTTTGGTTTTCTAGTGAAAAGAACTGTGGAATATTTGAGCAGCCTTTCCTGCTCTTAGCCTCCCTAACATGCTGTGCTCCTTAAAATAAATAAAAGCATACAGTATAAACCTTGTAATTCTGTCTAATCTGTAAACCAAATTGGGTAGGCCTATATGAAGAAAATCTGACATTAAAATATGTACTTATATTATTGAACTCATAGAGTAATTTTTATTCTATTACAACTTTAAGCATGTCTACAGGGGTATTGGCCTCATGATGTAGCTTCTTGGCAGCTAAGCCAGCTTGTTTAAATGATGTTAGCTATGATAATTAAAAAATGGCACCTGTTAAACTTGCCTCAATGTGTCTTTTACAATCATTTAACCTCCCTTGGACAATGCTGAAATCGCTGTTAAAAACAGTGCAGCACACAACACTGTCATTACTTTTTATTGCTATGAGGCAGTACCTTTGTATAATTTGAAGTGAAATGCATTTTAATTTTTTTTATTTCAGGCAGTCTGTTATGGTGATCATGGACAATATACTAAACTGATAAATCAGAGTGAGAGGTTGACTATACAGCCCTCCCCTAGAGAAAACTTGCTCAAAAAAACAAATTTGCAGGATATTGTGTATAATTTGCAGGCGTCAGGGAGCCACCATGAATATTCGGGAGACTCCCGGAACTTCTGAGAGATGTGGGATGTCTACAGTGGTGTTAAAGTTGTGGCTGATCAATGTATAATATTATTATTTATTTTTTATCGATTTAGTTATTATTTATTTTTATCAAGCTTCTCTAAAAAGCTAAATTTCCCTCTGAGGACAAACAAAGTTCTATTTATCTATCTATCTAATGTATGAAAGGTAATTTTCTCTTGAAATATTTGCTACAAATAACTGCCTGTTATTACCAATGTTTTTATTCAATGTCCAGATTATAATTGTTGATAGTTTATAGATGCTGCCTTCAGACATTCCAAAGCCCTCTATTTATAAAATATGTACTATTTGATAGGCAGGTGCTTAAAAAAATCATATTTATTTAATGCGTAGAGTGTTAAGCATACATAATGACTTATGCACTTTCACCCAGTTCACATGCAGATATGCACAGAAATAATGTTATTAAAAGCAAATGGAGACATTCAGAATCAGTAAGAGCATGCCTAACCTATCTAGTCACCAAAACAATTTTATCATAGTATTTAAAATGAAAATATCATAGAAGCATGTTTTTTACTCTACTGCCTAAAGGTTCCATAACCCAGGGTGGGAATTCACATCTGGATATGAAGAAAAAAGTTCTATTTTTTTCAAAGTCAACACATAGTGTTATAGCACAGAAAAGGCTGTTGCCCTGGCTCAAGTTTACTTCTTGTTTCTTTAGTCTTGATGTTATTTAAACATAAATTTGTATAATGTGTTATGCAATCTGCTTTTGGGTGTGTCCTTTGTGTGTTTAATTTATTTATATTGTGTTTATTAATTACTGTGTGTCGCACACGTGCGCATGGGAGGCAGCTAAAGGGCTTGAGTAAAGGCAGTTCCGAGGCATACCAGGATGTGGCAGAGTGCACTGACTCTTTTTCTCACTTTCCTGTAGACCATTCACGGGAGATTCCACCTGGCTCTCTTGACGTCACTTCCGGGACCGAGCCTATGGAAGGAGACCTTGCCGGCTCCGGCCCCTGTGATGTCACGTCCGGGCTCAAACCAATGGCTGAAAACCTTCATGAGCCTGACCCCTATGATCTCACTTCCTGTCTTCCCCTTTAAAAGCCTGCACCTTTTCCCTGTTCCCTCAGTTCTGTTTTGGACTCGGTTTTGTGCACATCAGTGCTGTATATAATTTTACGACTTTGCAGCCGGGATACCAATTATACGGGTGGCTGCCCCAAAACTTTCTGTGGCTCGGAGTCAAGTTTGTGACATGTGTTATGTTAACATTGTATGTACAGTGGAATCTCGGTTTGCGAATAACTTGGTTTACGAGTGTTTTGCAAGACAAACAAAAATTTTTTATAAATTTTGACTTGATAAACGAGCGAGGTCTTGCAGTACGAGTAGTATGTATGCGCTTTGTCTGCTGAGCGTCATGTGATCACAACTGAGCTGATGGTTCTTCTCTCTCTCGCTGCGGGATTGTGGGCAATCATCTCCTATTCTCTGTCTGAGTCACGTGCCTCACTCATAGTAAACATTCGTACGAGCGTATACTGTTTACTACAACATTAGCATTGTGACTGTGTGTGCATGCGCGCTTGTGTGTGTGTGTGCACGCGCGCTCGTGTGTGTGTGTGTTTGCGCGCACGCGCATGTGTGCTGTGACGTGCGAGTCCCCATCTTGCACACTAAAACACAAAGCTGAGTCTCAGTACTTTAGCAACACCAGCTTTATTCAGCTTGAAACAGACACAGCAGTCAGGCAGGGCCCTGCGCATTTACAATGTTTCTTGTTCCTTGAATCACCGATCGGCGGCAGGCGCTTATAGCATGTCCGCGATCTTTTCGGAGTCGCTTTTACGGAGAACTGCTATAGCGCTGGGAGACTGCGATTGCTTTGGGACGCTCTTCCACGTGTAGCCCTGTTGGGTGGAACCCCACAAGAGTTTAGAAACTCACTCACGCCAACCATGATTCTTTTCAAAGGTAAAGTGCAGGTTAATTTGTTTTATGTATTTTTACTTTATATTTTGTATTAAACATTTTTATATGAATAGTTTTGGGTTGTGGAACAAATCATCTGAGTTTCCATTATTTCTTATGGGGAAATTCACTTTGATATACGAGTGCTTTGGACTACGAGCACGTTTCCAGAACGAATTATGCTCACAAACCGAGGTTCCACTGTATTAGTTTGTGTTGATATTTTCAGCTGCCCTTTCTCATGCATATAGAGCCCAAGGAGGTGGGGCCACCTGTTTATTTGGCTGGGTGATTGCTCCAGAAGTAAAAGAAGCTACTGTTCTCACAGAAACAATCCCATTAATAGTTGTTATTGTTAGATTTCTGTATGTTTTCCCCTTGCTTAATTGGTCTTTTGAAAACTTAAGACCTGAATCTAATTTTGGGCTCATGCAGCCCAGAAAGCCTTCCTTTTGAGTTTGGGACCAGGATGCCAGAGATGATGCCAACTCTGGCAAGCTAGACCAAGGAGAAGTATTACTCTGACTTATGGTATTTTAAAGTGTATTCCCCTTTTTGCCAATTTTGTGTTACTATATTATTACACATAGCAAATGACTCCCAGAATGAGACATTTTGAAATATTTCTTCATGCTGGTCACATCAAGTGTTTTCGTATTTGTAATCTGAAATGAAAATGTGACATTCTGTCTTTCAATAAAAGACTGAAATTATACCTTTAAAGTATTAAATGAGTTTATTGCACCATAACAAATTTTATTTTGGGTTGTTGGCTTACAATATAGTAAGCAAAGCCAGGATGCTTCAATTTTCAAATTAAGACACTAACCTTTATTTGTACCTCCATAGCAACACCCTGACAATGAGAAACAAAAGATGGCTACTACGGTATACATAAAAACACAATAATGACGTCACTGTAAGATGTGATTTAGTTATAACATTAAAAAAACCAATACTAAAAAACCATAAACAGAATCCAAAATAATCATGAAGAATTACAAAAAAGTCATATAAAATCTAAATTGAATCCAAATCTTAACACATTTTGTTTTAAGTTTCCCATGCTTGTGCCTCTTAATAGATAAAGTTTAAATATAAATTTGTTTTTTATGAATAGTGTCCTTCAGCATTTCCTCAGTTTTCATTAATCAGCAATAGCATAAGAATGTTTCCTCAGCAGGTTTTTAGCCTATGATTTGTATTTGTTCAAGGTAAAAGCAGAAATATTTTACCTTTCTGAAGTATAGAACATATAGAATTCAGAGGCCATCTGCTCTTTCTACACCAGATACTTCATCTGTGCATTACTGGAGAAATAATTAACTTCTGGAGGATTGTAATTACTTGTTATGAAAGGCAAGATGAAAAGCATTCCAGTCTAACACAGGAATTTATCTTCAAATTAAACATGACTTCATAACTTTTAAACATATTACAAAACTTCAACTAAGGAAGTTTTACAGGTAGGCCCAAAAAAAACCACATTTATCTTTTTTTAAACAATTACATAAGCAATTATGTAAAGCATTTTGCAATATGTATTCTTCATGAATACATGAAGAATCGTTTCAAGAAACCAAACATTTTATTATAAGATGTTAAAGGTTTACAAGGTGTTTCTTCCTTGTTGATGGAAGAATGAAGCATCTGCAGAGATAAATGGGAAACAAAAAAGACACTCCTGCTGTGCCTAGAGCCACAACTTCAAACAACTGAACTAGCCAGTCCCTCGCCGTCGCTTCATGGGATGGCGAATGCGTGCCCCATGAATAGAACTCTTTGAGTGCAATGATCTAGACTTTATTTACTTATTGTGAGTTTATGGCTGTTTGTTGTATTTTGTTTGTGGTATTCATTCTGTCTGCATCTTTTTATGTTTGAGGCATTGTGGCACAGTCTTTAACACTGCTGCCCCACAGTCCAGATTACATATTTGGGCACAATAATCGGTACAGAACTGTTGGCAAACTTTTCCCAAACCCACAGGGACACTTAAAAGGCTGTTGCACCATTATAATCTATTCAAAACAAGTTCAGTTCTTCCTTCTGTACTGACATGGGCCATGATTGATGTTTTCAGCAATCTTTTCTCTGGACTGATTAAATATCATGAGTACACACATAATCGTGGATAACACAGGCCTGTCTTGAGTTAACAAGATATACTTTGCACTTGCGGAACCAGTTGAACTTTGATGGCAAAACAAGGCATATTCAAGAGAGATTTACACAGCTAAGTAACACTTTCATAAATGTACTTTAAGAAATACCCCTGGTCTCTATTTTATGTTATTAAGTGTATGAGTCTGGTCATTTTTTGCTGATTATTTTTGGCTATCTTTTGCGATATTGTTACTTTTTGTAATGATTTTCAAGTTATCTTATTGTATTTTATGTTCTTTCTTTAAGTTTAGTTCTTTGTTCTCAGTATTTTGATCCTAGGGGAAAAACAGGGCATCCTGATGCTGCAGTTGTGGAACCACCCCAGTGCTAATTAGGAGTCTATGAAAGCATTCATATTTTTATTCATTGGTCCTTTTTTTAATTCTGGGTGATTGATCCTTAAACAAGTAATTCTTTTTCTGTTATTCTGGACCATGTGATTTTGGACTGGCTTTGTTGTTCTGTGGTAAGTCTTTAATGGTACAACCTTTTTGTGCTTTTTTTGTGGATAAAATGTATTTTTTTTTACAGTAAACTTCCATAAATTAATTTAATTAATTATTGCTCTTGATACTGTGGATCCAGAGATTTTCTAAATGTTCTCCTCTTCCCTTTTTTGACCATTTTTTGTATTTGATAAATCTACCCCTTTTTGCTGGACCTGTGAAGGCCTGAAGGCTGCTTCTTGAGTTTAGTATGAGACTAATATTGTTACTAGGCTTCAGTGAAGATTTGAGGTCTACTCCTGGACATAAACATTACGTTTTTGAGTTTTGAGAACGGGGTATATCATAATTTTTCCCTTAAGACCTTACACAGCTAAAATTTAAAATAAAAACCAAAATCGTATTTACTTTTTCTTTTTCTCATACATTGCTCAAAATGCTGATATAAAGTGCAGGTAAGTTTGGTCTATATCTAAAATGATGTCTGTGACATGATATGCCAATTCATAACCATTGTGTATAGAAACAGCAGCTATAGCATGTTAATGCATTATGATGCCATGAGCACAAGGAAACAAACACAGAAAAAACCTAGAAGAAACTGTTTTGGCCTGGGAAATTTAAATTGTAGGAATAACAGAATCATGACTAAATTAAAAAGAGAAGAGTATAAAATCAGTGGCTATACTTTCTTTAGGGAAAAGGAAGAATAGTTAAAGCTGGAAATAGGTGGCATTATATATTTAAAAAATAATCAGAATCAACACATTTGAGGTGCAAATCTGACTGGAGTACTAGTTGGGTAGTGACATCAGGCATGCATGCATACTCCATACATTTTTCACGCATTTAATAAAGAGATCGGACAGTGCCATAAAGTGCTTACAGTATACATGTGTGAAAGTTCTGCACTTGTGTGATGCAAATTGAGCAGATAGCACAGATCAGGTAGTAACATCCCCATCCAACATGGCTTTTGTAGCTATATGATGTCACACTGGTGTTACAAATCATCATGGGGCATGGGAAAAAAAGTTCACCTAAGCCAGGTGCACAGCAAAATTTCAGTGATCAGCAAACAATTACAAGTTTGCAGTGGGAAATGCTTTAGCGAATTTCACTGATCAGCACTAGTCAGAACAACTGTAGGCTAAATTAGTCATAAAGAATTCTAGAAGTTTAAAAGTAAAACTTAACTAAAGGATCCAGATTCTGATATTTCAAATAATAGCATGTTATTTAATCAAATAAATATATGTGAGATAAAATGAAATGTGATAATCATGGAGGATTGCCAAAACTGACTGTGATTGGATTTAAACATGAGAAAATTAAATAATGCTTATGGCAAATTACTTTTACCTTGCCAAGTTTCTTTCAAGCCTAATACAGATTAACATTGGTCAAACAATTATGAGAGACAAAAAAGCAGCGGTTATTGATGCTATAAGCTACAATGATCATAACATACTTACATTTTAAATATTCTTTTAAAATACACAAATGTGCACCATACATAAAGACATAATTTGCAGAACATAGACTTTAGTCTCCATCACACTACAAAACGCTTCCAGTGATATTCAGTTGTAGCCGCATCATTTACAGAAATTAATGAACACACACATATGAACTCATGAAATGCAGTTTTGTAGTGTGACATCCCTGGTGAATCAGTCACAGTGCTCTGAGGCTAGCCATCAATAAAAATAAAATCATACGTTTCTGATTTTGTGGCAAGTCCTAGAGGCGGGCTCCTGTTTGTAAATAGGCTGACAAAAAATGAGTGCTCAGCTAGATGTACAGTGCATATAATATCCACAAACATAAAAGAGTCAAATCAAATCTACAAAAAGAATAACGTAAGAGCAACAGTGGCACCTCAGGAAATGAAGGAAAACAGTTGTTCTGGACCACACTAGAGAGTTCATGAAACTTTGGTAGCACCACAGATGGTTTTCAGCATATTGCTTCTATTGTACTATGTCAAAGGGGAGAAAGAAAAAGACTGGCTTCCAAAATGTGTCTATCTTACTACGGTTTCGTGGCATAATAGGAAACATTGAGTTGAAATGTTGTGAGGGAGTGACCCCTTTGCTTGCGATCTGTTATTCTCAATCCAATGAGCTCTAGCAACTTCACTGATGTAGTGTGATGCTATGTGCATAAATAATGACATCTTCTAAAACATAAAACTAAAGGTTATCTCTAAAAAGAAAATTTAAAAACAGTACAAAAATTCTGACTTACTGGAATACCAGAAAACCACAGCAGGGATCAAAAATGTTAAAAAGAGTAACAAAAAGCAAGGCTACTGAAGATAAAATAAAGCAATTTTTTATCCAGGATTACTCAAGTAGCAGTAAAACAAAATGTAAGTAGACTTAGATACACATGAAAAATCATTGAAAATGATAAGGATAAAGAGAATAAAATAAATAAATATTTTCTCCAAATAGTTGTAAAAGAATAAATAAACAGAACGCCTCAGGCAGAAGTAAATACAATTTCAGAGTTTACACATTTTTAAAAAGTAAATCAGCTCTCAGTGCTTTAAGATCTTATAAAATCCCCAGGCTTGACTGGTTTTTACCAGTAGTTTTGTAAGAAATCCAATATGTTGTTTGAAAAATTATATTGAGCATATTCTTGCACTCACGACAGATCGGAAAAGTATCTGATGTAGCATTGCCAGGTCAGCAGTTTTTTTCGCCTAATTGGGCTATTTTGAAAATACTGTTGCGGGTAAAAGTAAGAGGTCATGGGTTGTGGGATTTCGGGCTTCTTTCATAATGTTCCACGGAGGCGAACTGTAAGGGGAAAAAGAAATTAATTATTATGGATGCAAGTGGTTCCTAATGATGAATAATACTGAATCGCTAGCAACTGAAAGTCAGAGACAAATGTACACGGAAAGGAGAGTGCGTCTATCTACGTGATGTCATTCATAGTGTACATATTGACCCAGTATTTTTATCTAGATTTGTAAAGACTACAAGCAAAACTGCTGCTTTCTCTATGTGATTTGACTGACAGCAAGGCATTACTGTCTGTGACATCATAAAAAAATACACACAAGAGAAACAGGGACAAGGAAAAGACAGAAAGAGAGAGAGTCAAACCTACACACACTGCAAGGTGAAAGAGTGATGTTAGATTGCTATCTAATATCAATTGCCAGTAGGCTAGTCTAACAATGCCAGGTAAATAGGAAACATATGGGGAAAAAGTATTGCAAGGATAGGGGTACAGGCTGTCAAATGTTTGTCACCAAGCCATGCTCTATGTTCAGGTAAGGCAAAGATAGGTGATCTTCCTTTATTTTTTCTTTTAAAAGGAGATCTAGGACAAGCAGAGCAACAGTGGAGAATCCTGCATGCTCTGAACTGGAAAGACAGCAAAATTGAGGACTTTTGAATAGAAGTTGCAGTACACACAAATTCTACAGGTAATAGGGATTTTGAGGAACTTGGCAGCTTTGCCCTATCTCTTCTTTCTTTGCTTTTTAGTAATGCTGCTGTTGAGCAATCATTTTCCCAGATGTCTCATATAAAAAATAAATTAAGAAACAGAATGGAGCAGACATGTCTGTTAAAAATAATGAGGATCCATGGAACAGAATCTGCTGTCATAAATTTAAACCATCTACAAAGATGCTCTCTCTATTCACTGCAGATATCTACTCAGCTCCAGCTGAGGAAGATGAAGAATAGAGCATTGGTCTATAAAAGAAGAAAGCATTAAGACTGTGTATAATTTTTGATCAAAGTAGAGTCAGAAGGAGGCTGTTCAGTAAGGATGGTTGTAATGTTTTCAATGAAAAATGTTTGTAAAGTTACTGAAGAGGACAGGACAGGAAATGGCAGGGAAAATTTAATGTGTGATTGTGTTTGTCTGTGGAAGGACAGACCAGAAAGCCTATAAATAGATGATGTAACCTGAAATTTTGAATCATCTTGGGATGGAAGGAAACCAGGCACAGGTGAGGAGACCCTAAGAAAAGGACAACGTGTAAGTGTTAAATATTATAACTTCATTAAAGTTTTTATGACCTGCATCCCCATGTAGGATAACTGTATGAATGTTGGTGTTTGCATGTAGATAACTACCAATGAGGAGAAACTAGGACAAAAGAACAATCAAGAGAAAAATGTGAGTACAGTAATCCCTCCTCGATCGCGGGGGTTGCATTCCAGAACCCCCCGCGAAAGGTGAAAATCCGCGAAGTAGAAACCATATATTTATATGGTTATTTTTATATTGTCATGCTTGGGTCACAGATTTGCACAGAAACACAGGAGGTTGTAGAGAGACAGGAACTTTATTCAAACACTGCAAATAAACATTTGTCTCTTTTTCAAAAGTTTAAACTGTGCTCCATGACAAGACAGAGATGACAGTTCCGTCTCACAATTAAAAGAATGCAAATATATCTTCCTCTTCAAAGGAGTGCGTGTCAGGAGCAGAGAATGTCAGAGAGAGAGAGAGAAAAAAGCAAACAAAAATCAATAAGGCTGTTTGGCTTTTAAGTATGCGAAGCACCGCCGGACAAAGCAGCTGCAAGGATGTACAATGTAAAGGTAGTCTTTCAGCATTTTTTAGAGGAGCGTCTGTATCCTCTAGGCCAGTGTGCGAACAGCCCCTCTGCTCACACCCCCACCATCAGGAGCAGAGAATGTCAGAGAGAGAGAGAGAGAGAGACAGAGAAAAACAAACAATCAAAAATCAATACGTGCCCTTCGAGCTTTTAAGTATGTGAAGCTCCGTGCGGGAAGCATGTCGCTTGACAAAGCAGCTGCACAGATGGGAGCAACGTGAAGGTAATCTTTCAGCATTATTAGACGAGCATCCGTATCATCTAGGGG